>NC_046157.1:9863102-10118959 GCF_011064425.1 Rattus rattus
TGCAGGAGCTGGCTTGGATCCCCTACAAGTGTGCAGCTTGGTCTTCATGAGTGTCCCCTAACAAAATGAGCTGGGCCGGTCTCCATCTCTCTTCCCTGCCACTGAATCCCCTTCTGCCTACCTGGACTCCCTGGTTGGAACTCGGTGGGAAAGGATATGTTTAGTTCTGCTGGGTCTAGATGTCCCAAGCCTATAAGCACAAGGCCCTGGGTTCGGTCCCCAGCTCCAAAAAAAAAAAAAAAAAAAAAAAAAAAAAAAAGAAGAATCAAAGGAGAGGATAAATTAAGAATCTCATTGGTATTGATGCTTCCTTGATGGATTACAAACGATAATTTCATAAATAGCTCAAGTTCTATGTTCAGATTTTATTATTCTATCAGGTAAACTCTCCGTCAGCTACTCATTGCCTACCACGCAGGACTGAACATTTTTGGAATTCAAGGCATATTTGTAAGTTCGGTGACTCATTACTGTGCTTGCATTTCATTTAGTATATTTAATTAGCATATGTATTCCAAAGAAGACCATACTTTTTAGAAGAAGAAAATACATTAGGGAGCTTTAAAAGTATATTTGAATATCTAAGTCATGTTTTCAATTAAATAATCTCTCTCTCTCTCTCTCTCTCTCTCTCTCTCTGTGTGTGTGTGTGTGTGTGTGTGTGTGTGTGCGTGTGTGATTTTGAATAAGAAGGCCTCCATAAATAGCCATTTGAAGATTGAATTCTGTCTTTAACACTGATGTTAGTGTGAACTTATTCTTTGGGAGGAGTTTGTTTGCTACAAAAGTATGGAATTATGGGGTTGATAATTTTTGAAGTACCAAGAGAGGCAGTAGCTAGGAACGTTCTTCCGGGGTGAGCATGGGGCTAACCTGACTGTTAGAGCTATGACCTAAAGATAGAATAGTAACGTTTTATGACACCTTAGGGAAGGCTCTGTCATCTCATTGCCCAAGTAGTAAAATGAAGCCTGGAGAGAACAGCGTCCCAAAGGCTCATGATCAGTCATTGGTGGAGCCACTACTGGGATCTGAATCATCCAGAGCTCTTAGCACCATCTAACCAGACCTTTCGTGAACTGCTTTTTCCATCACGGCATGAAAGGGAATTACAGGAACAATGCTAAGATGTCGATGCGATTCCTCCAAGCCTCATGTTGAAATGATTCTCAAAGTCACTTTCATTGTATTTGCAAGTGGTGCTGATGTGACTTAACGTAGTCCTCAGGGTGGAGATGGCGGTTGCAGTGGTGGCTTCATAAGTAGAGGGAGAGAGATTTCAGCTTGGCCGTCTTTCTTTGTCACATCATGAGATGTGCAGTGCCACCTTGGGAACCCCATGAGTAAGAGGGCCCTTGGCACACATGGGCCTTTGACCTTTTGCACTTCTCCACCTCCAGACTATGAGAAGTACATTTATTTTCTTTCCAAGTAACCCAGTCAGTGAGATTAGTTAAAGAATGGGAAACAGACTGGTAGCAAGAGACTGCAGAGCACCACTGGAAACTGCTTCTGACACTGTCATAAAGAAGAAATTTCTATCTAAGCCTCTGTCCCAGCTCATTGTATCCTTAAGAGACCTAGAAATAGACCACTTAGATCCTTCCCTACGCTGACCTCCACTCTGTTTACACAGGGGCTGGCCAGATGTTAGAGAAGGAAAGCAAACACTTGCAGCTGTTATCAGGACAAGGGTGGAGCACACGAGGTTCCCAAGTTTTCAGCCAACACATCAGAACACATTTAATTTTTACTGCTTTTGGGTTAACTGTCTTCCTCATCCTTAACGCTTAACACTTAGTATTGAAACTTGTGTTGAGAGATTCCAAGGGGTTCTTGAGGGAACTTTAGCCCATGACCAAGGCAAGTTGTTCTCTGTACCCTTGGAGGAAATCTCTCTTCATCTCCAATTCTCATTCTTTTGAGAATGATGGTTCTTTGTAGTAAGTAGAGTCTAGAAGTAGGCAAGAGTCAGTGTTCTGTGGTGAGCATACAGGCTTTGGAATTATGTAATGTCTAGTTTGGATCCCATCCTAGCCATTCACTGACCATGTGATTTTGGGTTACACAGGCAGGCGTCTTATTACATTGCTTATTTATTGAATTAAACTCCTGTCTCACAGCTGTAGGAATGGAGTACCAGTTCCATTCTTGTGCAGAGGGCATGGTTAATGGTTAACCATTTCCATAGGAATGGTAGGAGATAGATTGAAATGGTGGTCAAGGGAATGAACACAGAAAATTAGGAAATCTTTGTTTCTTAGAAATCTGTGGAAGCAAAACAGTGTATGACAAATATTAACTGTGGTGCTGCTTGCCAGTATAGAAGACCCTTGTTTTCTCACAGCCTACACAGGCCTTGAATGCTTTTCTTTAAGGAAAGGGATGCAAAAAGCCTGACCTCTAGTGGTCTCTGTCTTTGTGTTGGACTGAAGGGGAAAAGGCCAAGAACATAAGAACAATCTAGACTTCACTCGCACACTGGTTACAAGTCTCCTAGTTAAATTAACTAGTGGTTGTGTTTTCATTGTTTTGTAACCTCAGCTGGCTTGGAACTTACTCTCTAGCTAAGGATGACCTTGGATTCCTGATCCTCCTGCTTCAGCCACCCAGGTTCTGAGGTGACAGGCACGGGCCACAAGCTGTCTCATTTTTATAAGAATTTAGGACAAATTGTTAGATGTGTTTCTCCAGCACTCGTGAGTTTGCAGTAAAGCTTAAGATGTGACACAGGAGTTTTGCAGTTGCTCTGAGTTCCAAATCTCATCATCTTTTAGCATCCTTCACATGGTGTCAGCTCCTTGTTGACATAGGGAAAGCAGGTAACCACTGGGAGTATTTCACGGGAAGAGTTTTCTTAATATTGAGAGTCAGACATCAAAGCGGTAGCCAAGACCGCTTTGCTCAATGCCTCCTGAGGCTTGACCCCTCGAGACTTTGATCTCTTTCTTTTTCTCCCAGTAGGTCTATGTTAACAGGCATTTCACACAGACCCCTGTCCTCTTGACACCATGTAAACTTTGCCTCAGAGCCAGGGCTTTGAAGCCCTCAATTAAGGTTTGTTCACTTTAGCAAACCAGTCATATTCACTCAAAACCTGGAACCAGACCAATGTTCAATGTCTTAAGGATTCAGAAGTGCAGGAGCAAACGAGGTCATTACCAACATTATCCTTTCTTTTTCTTTTTCCTTTTTTTAACTTTGTTCTTCAATTAGCTTACACAGGATTCAATTTCGTCATGACGTCTTCAAACAAAATTTGCTTTGTTGACCCCCTTTCTATTTTCTTCTCCCTCATTTCTCTTGGCCCTCCTGTGTACCCTCCCTCCGACTACCTCCATTTCTGTTCCACTTTAATGTTATTTGTGCCCTCCCCCTTCTTCAATACCTTTCTCCCCTGTCATGGCCTTCTGTCTAGTTCTATAGTCATGCATTTCCAGTCATGCAAGCACAGGTAAGCATTATAAACTCAGTTGCACATATATGCACATTTTCCTTTCTTGGATCTGAGTTACCTTGCTTCACAGTACTTTCCAATTTCTTTCCATTACATGCAAATTTCATGATTTCATTTTCTCTAACAGCCAAATACCATTCCATTGCTGATATGATTCACAGATTCTATTCATCTGCTTCCTTGTGATTGTGCATAGAGGAGGAATACACATAGAGTGAAGGGAATCTCTGTGGCAGGATATGCAGTCCTTTAAGTTATATGTCAATGAGTCATACAGGTAGAGCATATGGTAATTATCTTTCTAATTACTTGAGAACCCTCACGTTGATTTCCATATGAGCAGTACAAAGTTATACTCCTAGCAGCAGGGATAAGGTTCCTCTTTCCCTCCATCCTTGACAGTGTTTGTTGTTTATTTGGTTTTTGATTTTAGCTATTCTAACTCATGGGAAATGGAATCTCAAAGTGGTTTGAATTTGCACTGCCTGGTGACTAAAGATGTGGAACCCTTTTTAAAACATGTACTGTCCATTAGTATTTCTCCTTATGAGAACTGGCTATTCATTTTATAAGTTCAATTTTTGATTAGGGGGAGGTTTTGTTGTTTAATTTTGCAGGTTTCCCCTATATTCTGGGTATCAACCCTTTTATTCTGGTATGGTTAGCAAATACCGGAATACCAGGGTCTTTAGCTTTTATGTAGTCACATTTGTTGAGTCTTAGAGCTATTTCTCGTGCTACTGGAGTTCTGTTAAGAAAGTTCTAGCCCTTATGTATAACTTGAAGTATACTCCTTATGTGCTTTTGGGGTTCAGCATTTCAGGTTTTATAGTCAGGCTTCTAGGCCACTTTAACTGATTTGTGCAAAATGAAAGATATGGGTCTCATTTCATCCTTCTGCATGGGGAATAGGTTATCTTTCTTCCTTGCATGTATTTTCGGCATCTTTTTGAGAAACCTAGGTTGTCACTAGATGTAGTAGTGCATGCCTTTAATCCGAGCACTGAAGTGGAGGAGACAGGGGAATCTCTGACTTCAAGGCTAGCGCAGGACAACCAGGGCTGTGCTGAGAGACTCTATCTTAAACAAAACAAAACAAAGCAAGACCAAAAACAACCTCTTTCATAGCTGGGCCGGTTTCTCCCTGGGTTCTCTACTGTTACCCTGGTGTACATCCCTGCTTTTGTGCCAGTATCATGCTGTCTCTGTCACGGTATTCACATGCTCCTTTTCATGTTTTCTTGGTCATGTGTGCTGTAGAAACAATAGAGCTGTACTATGCTCATAGCAGCAGCATCCTCAACAACAACCACACTAAACACTCACTAGGCATCAATAACAGGGCCATCAACTTATGTGATATTTTGGCCAAGGATTTGGTGGTTACTACTGATTGTTTTTGCAGTTGTGAAGATTATAATTATGGATTGTGGCAATAAGGAAAGATAATCACTATAATATATTGAGTGTAGAAAGCAAGTTATGAAACAGAGTAAATGTCATGAGAACAGAACGAACGAGCACATGAAATTGATGTGGTGAAATTTTGACTTCTACCAACATTGCATTGATGTAATTATGGTAAAGCCTCGAACAAGGACTTGTTCGTTATCTTTGGAATACTTTGAAAGGTTTAGGAGCTGTCTTTATGTTGCCCAGATCCACTTAACCCCCCTCAAGAACAGTGAAACTCATTAAGAGTACACCACCTGTGAGCTCAGACAGACGTGCTATGGAGGTCATCAAGGTGTATAATATGACCTTGAATAAACCATAAGTCTCCTGCCAAAAGGATGATGGAAGAAACCATGCCTTCTGAGAGATAAATGCAGTGCAGGACACAAAACGTGTGCTCAGTAATGTTAGCTGCTACTGTTTGGATGAGCTTGAATCTGGCCTAGAATTCAGGCTTTGTGACTTCCCCACAGAGGCAAGTTCTATCCTACTCCATTATAGATCCTTCATCTTGCTCCATGCTTGTGTCCTTTTCTTTGGTGAGAACTGTATAAGAAAAGGCCAGTCCAATAGTACCAAAGACAACATTTAGCTAAGTCTCGCCGGCCAAATAGCCAACGGCGCATAGTGTTAACAAGACCACACAACAACACGGTCAGGTGTGTATTAAGAAGAGTGAAACTCCTTAACCCCCTCCTCCCCACGTAAGCAAAATGTTCCCACCTGAGTACATGTACTTCATTTGCTTTTGTGAGTCTCTTTTCCTCTTAAGTTTTCCTTTAGTATTGTGTTTGCATGTGTGTGTCCATGTGCATGTGTATGAATGTGTTTTTGCACACATATGTGTATAATACAGCACACCCGTAGAGCTCAGAGGACACGATTAAGACTTAGTTCTCTCCTAACGTGACTTCCAAAGGCTGTCAGCCTTGGCAGCAAGTTTCTTGGGCCAATGAGCCTTCTTGTCAACCCCTCAGGCTCCTTTTTGGATGAATAGGATAATTCTTTGTGATAAATCTTCGTGAAGGCATGACGGGAGTTGTTGCATACAGAAAGAACAACAATTCAAGATGACGATTCTGTATTTTAAAGTTATTTTCTTCCCAAGTCCGTGGAGTCTGTTCCGGGTACCAGGTTTTCTATCTTCATGGCTGCCTTAACTTGCTTTACTCAGAGGGGGTACAGGTAGGCTGAGCAGTGCACCCCACAACATGGAGATGTCACCAAGTCTTCAATCACGACCATCTAGATACAGTCCACAAATGACCCTTCTTCTGTTACATTATAACTGGAAGTTCTTGGAGCAAAAGGCCCAATTCACTCTGATTGTATCCAATCCAATTCAGTTTAATTTATCTCAACCGAAGAACTATTTTCTGGAACATTTAGTTTGAGCCATCAGCTGTAACACTTGGTTCTGTAAGAGCTAACAGAGCAAGGCAGGAGCCAGGGAATCTATATAGTGATGAGAAACAGGAAGTCACAGGTAGAATTTTTTCTGGAACGTGGAATGGGGACATTAACTCCAAAGATAAGTTGAATCTAGGGTACTCTGTAAAATCTCTCTTGACTGTTTATGGGATGAAACCTTGTCTGTCTAGGAGCAGATGGGAAATCCTTGGGAATCTCAGGGCCCAGGTGAAGAGCTGACAGATCTATTCTAGATCCCCAAGAAGTCAATGGGCCAAGGCTGGCCTGTTGGACTCAAATCTCTTCTCAACTAGTAGAGCCAACAGTCTTCAACTGCCATTGTATACTAAGGTAAAGTCACTGGCTTTGTCAGTGTTATTTCTGTAATTGTCAACATCTCCCCCTTGTTAGACACTTTAAAGAAGGCCTGAACGTTGGTGTGAGATTATAGATCATAGAGAAAGACAGACCAGAGAGTCCAAAACGCGTTTATCTTGTTTAGGAATTTCTAGTGTCCTGTTCCCCAATGGAAAGCAGTATGAGGCGGCTCGGTGTGGAGAATCGTGCTCTTGCTTGTTCAGTAATCAGACTACATGGACTCTGGAAATGCCTTGTGGGCAAACTGTTCTCTTACACAACATCGTTGATGCTGCACCACTAAAAAGACTTGCATATTAAAACGCGAAGCATGTGTAAGTAGCACGTAATTAACTGCTGTCTATTTAACCAGACAGTTCTAGCAAGTTAATTTGATGTCTGTTATGAGACTTAATAATTGTCAGTGATTTTTTTAAAAAACAATTTACTGGTATAATCATTAACTACTCCTAGATTATCTTGTCAAATTGATAATTAAATATCTCAAAAATGCATTACAGAGTCAGTATATTAATAGGAATGTAATTGAATAATGTTTGCTTATGTAATCTAGAGTTTATTACCTGTACACTTATTTATCTTTTCTACTCTTATTAAATCTTCCTAGGAGCTACTTCAGAGTGAACAGAAAACCGAGAGTCAATATATGTCTTATCAGATCCAAAGTAGCAACTTGACCAAGATGCTGTGAAATGAACATGAATTCTTCACATGCAGAGTTGAAGGAGAGCTTATTCCTATTTCCTATGGGATTACCGCTTGGAAAATATCTCCTCTCTGCCATTTCCCATCGAATCCCCCTCCATCCTCCCTCTTTTCTTCCCCCCTCTCCTTTCCCTCTGCCCTCTCTTTCTCCCACCTTCCTTCTCTCCTTCCCTCCTCGTTCACACCTTCTCTTTTAATCAAGTATTTAGCTGTCTGCTGCAGAAGACAATGAGGCCTGTATGCACGATTATTGTCTAATGCAGAGAAGGAAAATGAACAGTCCCTTGTCTTTTATTGCACCAAATAGCTGAGATATAGCAACTTAAAAAGAGGAAAACATGGATTTTGCTTCACAGATTCAGAGTTTTTAGTCCAGAGCCAGTAATCGGTTTTCTTTGGAGACTGTGACAGAATGTTATATTATGGTAGGAATACAGAGCTGAGAAACTGTTCACCTTCTGGTGGCTGGGAAGCAGAGAGCAAGTGTAGACTACCATCTCGCAAAATCTATCTTCATCCTCTAAGAAGAATTCCTCAGGAGGCCTCTTAAAATTTGCACTATCTTCTAATAGTACTAAGTTGAGGACCAAACCTTTACTGTATATGCTTTAGGGAGGACATTCTAAATCTAAATTATAGCAGAGAGTAAAAATCACTGGAATGCAACATGCTTCCTGTTACTCTAGAGGCATGCAGTAAAGACCTAAGGGAACAACACAGAGGGAGGAACAAGTGATGAAACCCGTAGTCAGCAAACACGCCAGCAAATACCAAGTAGGAGTTTGCAAGGGAGAACAATGGTAAGCATGGAATTCTGGGTCTAGAATATGCAGCTCGGACAGCGAGCACCAGCTACTACTCAGGATAAGACAGCAAGGATGAAGTTTACACTACACAGTGGTGTACACCCAGCTGCGTATCTGAAAGCATACCTTGTAGGTCAGAGTTGGGATTTAGTAGCTCGTACCATTACGGTGTCCAGGGGTTTGCCCTGGTACACGCCTAGGTGCTATCTATTCAAATCTCAGAGGGGTTGACCTTCCAGCCCCAGCCCCTCATCACATGACCACGGGTTGCAGGTTGTACTGGGTTTCTGCTGCGCTGACCCAGAAATAATATATCCAGATTTTGAGGTCAATACATAAGATCACAGCACATTTCAACCTGGGCATACCAAAAAAGGCACTACCAGCCCTTGGGGGAACTTAGAAAGGAGCAGGCCTTAAGTCAGTGGCTGAGTTTTCAAGGCTTTATACACAATCTAGCCATTTGTATTCTGCTTACTCTTTGTGACCACTGAGACATACGTGTCAGCTGTAATCATTTTTGTCCTTTCCCAAATGACAATTACAATGAAAGTCATTGCCCGCCTGGAGTTGCTCCTGACTAGATGGTTGGCGTACCTTCTGGTGAAGCAAAATAAAAAGGCTAGCGGTTGAAGTGAAGAGGCACACGCTACTCACCTCAGCTCACCAGAGAATGGGCATCACAGGTTTTAAGCTAGCCTGAATGCATGGTAACTTCTGGCATAGCCTGGGTTACATGGCATGACCCTGCCCCAAAGTGCCACCAATTTCAGGAGCAGTGCTTGTCTCATATGAACAAGGCCCTGGGTTCAATCCCCAGCATCATAAAACAGACAAAAAAAGAAAACAAAATCACATTTCAGCATTTAAAACCATAATGGCTATAGGTAGCAGGTGGAACAGTGCCAAGGTCTGTGCAGACTTTTCACAATGCTTGGACCCCAATCTCATAGACTAACACAGAATGTCTGGGTGCGGTTTTTCTTGCCCTTGAAAACAGTACTGTGTATTCCAATTTCTGATACCCTGGGGCTGTCTGAACCAGGCATCCTTAAACAATATTAACTAGGACCAGCAGTGTTTGATAATTAAATTCCTATTTAATTATCAAAATGATCGCAGTAGATGCTTACATTATACAAAGGTAAGGGCAGTATAATCCAAGGCCTAAGTAAGGCTGAGGTTAAATTCTCTAAACTCAGAAGCAGAATGTATTAGAGATAAGCACAAGGCACCTGATTTTTGGGTGAGTGGGATTTTATAGAATGCAGGGTCTTCACGATACTGTCTCGAGACATTTTGGAAGCATTTGGACTTTTGGCTAGTAAATAAATCAGATTACTAAAGCTTTGGGCCACAATGCTAGGTGACAAGCCATTAAGGTTAGATGTTAGTGAGGTCTTGGAATGAATCTAATCATCTGCCACGTGACCTTCTCTCTTAGTGGCTAAGTTTCCACATGTGAAATAAGTATAATAGTCCATAGCCACTCATCTCAAATGTCTTTGAGGAGGACCAATAAGACAGTGGGTGAAAATATCTTGAAAACACACATAACGTCTTCGAGGAATGTGAGGGGCGGTATTATGTGTAGTGTAAAGAGGCTGGCTGTAAGCAGTTCACAGGAAACCGTGGACTCATGGTTTTACAGATACATGTCTGGCCCAGGCTCCTGGGAAATGACCAGCAGACTTAGAGATAGATTTCTATTCTCTGACAAGTGGAGGTACTTATCCTAGTTGCCTGATACACTGTCTACATCTTTCATTAACCTGTAAGCTCTGTGGGAACAAAGACCATGGCCTTTGAGGCAATGTGGCATAGTATTGAAATATGGAGGGGTTAGAGATGAGCAAGGTTTCTAATGAGCCACTGTGTGAGGTTTGGGAAATTATTGAATAACATTGAATCATATCTTCTTATCTGTGGCACGAGGTTACAAATATATCCTTTGAAGTAGTGTTAAAAGATTGGAAATGTAAAGTAGGATCAAATATGGAAGCTGCCCAAGGAATACTGGATACTTATCACCATTGCCATCACCACTGTTGGCTTCCTTGGCACCTAGAATGTTGAGTATATCGTTCTTACTCAGCAGGCTAGCAAAGGGACTAAAAGATACTTTCTGTCCCAGAAAATACTTGCACCGAGTTAATGACTCCCAACAGTTAAAGAAATGAAGAACCTGGCTTATAAGGGTTGGCACTGTAATTTTGGGGTCTGTTTTTACGAGTTGTCTTTTCCAATAGGAAGAAAATGTCTGTCCTTTCTGACTCTTTCTGGGCACTCAAGATGTCGCGAAGCAAGGTTGTGGTGAGTCCTCTGAAGTGTAACTCCGGATTTTCTTGGGTCTTCCAGTAGGAGTTATGATCAACTGTTCTGAAAATATATGAGCCAAAGACTTGTAGGAGCCAAATACTGGGAATCAAGGGATGGCTGAACATACTTCCTGCTGCTGGTGCGGAAGACATGGTGATGGCATGGCAAACCAGAACTAAGAGCAAAGGTCCATCTAACAGTGGTAATTCCACAATCAAAGTCATGTTGAAGAAAAGACGGGTTATTTCTTTATTTTGAAGAAAATGCAAGGGTCATAGTAAAGGTAAGGTGAAAGGTTCTGCTATCACAGGTCCAGTTGCAAAGGACTGTGCAGACTTGAGGCCTAGGATTGCATCCAATGCAGGCAGCATTGCATGATTCTCCAGTGTGTTTGTAAAATATATTCACTCAAAACCCTTTGCTTCAAAAGAAGAGGAGGAGGAAGAGGAGGAAGAGGAGGAAGAGGAGGAGGAGGAAGAGGAGGAGGAGGAAGAGGAGGAAGAGGAGGAGGAGGAAGAGGAAGAGGAAGAAGAGGAGGAGGAAGAGGAAGAGGAGGAAGAGGAGGAGGAAGAGGAATACAGTTACCATTCAACTCAGGCAGTTTGCAGTATTAGTGTAGCACTTTAGAGTTTTACAAAAGGTTTTTCTTAAATCATGCTAGTATTTTATTGTGTCACACACCAATCATTGGAAAGGTTTCCTTCTACCCATTTGACAGACAAAAAAAGATGTGACTCTGAATAGTGAACGCTATTCAAATGCTGACCGTCTAGTGTAGGGAAGTGCTGGTATGAGAAGTTGGGTCCTCTGCTCACTGTTCTTCTGTCTCTGGCTCAATTCTAACCCAACCAGATCTTGGTCTTTGATCCTGACGATAAAACGCAAGCTGGGAGATGGCCTGGTTGCCTTGACTGCAAGCTATAAAAGTAGGAGGCAGTCTCTAATAAATAGCATTGCTTATAGTAGACCATTAAAAGCTTACCACCTGTGAACTGAAATCTCTGTGAAGTGAGCGAGCGGCTCAGTCTTCCTCTGTTTTGAAATTCTAGTATTCCTAGCATGAGAAATGTGCCGTCATTGAGCTAGCTTAGCTTCATGAGAGTGAAATTGATCTGACCAGTCCCTGCTCTGAGGAGGGGAACAGGAAACCATGCAAGTCTTTCAGCTGACGTCATTTAGGAACACTAGATACTGAAATATAATTCGATCACTGCTCAACTGCATAGAGCCTCTCCAGGCTCTGAAAAGGAAAGCATTTCTCACAAGAATTTCACCTGCCCTTCTTGGTAATTCCTTCTGATGACTACTGAGTAGATTGCTTCTCCTAGACCTCAGCTTGGCTTAGCCCAGGCCTTTTGTTCTTTTGCATCCTCCTCATCTTCTTTATAATTGTGGTCACATGTCTAAATCAAAACTGACGCCACATATTAAACATTGAGATATCACAGAGAATAAATACACTGCTTTGGGAAAAGAAAAAGAAACAAAACAAACTCAACCTGGCGTCCTCTGTATTTTCTTCTTTCTTCCTTTCTTCTTATCTGCTCTGGTTTCTCAAGGAACTCACAAACATTGCAGGCAGGTAGAGAAAAAGTTTCCTAAAACTGATAAACTTAGTGTTTAAGAGGAGGAAGAGAATATAGTAAAGTGTGAAGGGTGGAAGATCGGGGGCCTTGGAGGCATCTGAGGAGACAAGTGGGCCCTCCTCAATTGGTTGAAAAGGGAAGAGCTTCTGAAGTAAGCAGATAGCCTATAGAAAGGAAGCGAAAGAAAATTTAAGTTTCATTTTCCAAATCTCAAGGATGAAGATAATGCATATCTCGTGAAGCTGCTGTGAGCCTTGGCAATTGTGCATGTCAATAGCCTAGCCTGCAGCATGCAATCATTTAGTAGCCAATAGTTTTGGCAAGCTTTTTCCTACACCCATTTCCTTTATTTGGAATAAGGAGATGAGATTACCCTTGGATTTTCAAAAGGGGTTAACTTTATTATTTATTATTTTATATGTATGAGTGTTTTGCCCAAGTGTATGTCTGTGTATCATGTCTGTTGCCTGAGGATGCCAGAAGGGGGCAATAGGAACTGGAGTTACAGATAGTTGTGGGTGGCCATGTAGGTGCTGAGAATTGAACTTGGGTCCTCCAGAAGAGCAGTCAGTTCTTGTAACCACTGAGTTATTTCTCCAGAATCTACCCATGAATTAAAAAAAAAAAGCCTGTCCAGAAATGACATGCAAGGACACTTTACAATCCCCTAAGAGAAATTCCAAATGCAACCCCTCCTCCATATATTTTCCTAATACTGGGCAAGCCTTATCAAACTTTCCCTCAACTTCAGGTCTAAGGTCTCAGTTTGATAAACATAATAAAATTGTGTGTTTACCCAAGTATCTGATAAATTAACTCTCCATGGACAGAACTTGGCCTGCTGACTATGTGGCTATGAGGTTATTTGTATGTGCTAGTAAGCCAGCCTGGACCTACTCCATTGTTGAAGGCCACAAGATCATGGTCATTCCTTCTTAAACCACATGGATTGAGAATAGATGGCATGGTCTCCTAAAGGAGAATCGAGATACTATTTCTAGAATATGCTGGCAAGATCCAAAGTGTTTCACCTACCTTGGCAGCCCCTTCGATCAAAAGTTCAAGAGTTTAAAATAGAATTAAGAATGTAGCTCTGTGGTAGAATGAATGATGCACTGAGTTCAGTTTCCCATTACTTCTAAAATGGTAAGTTTAAGGTCTGGTGATATGGCTCTCAGCAAGTGGTTTTCTGAGCAAGAGTGGAGACCTGAGTTGAATGCTCAAAACATACAAAGCAGGGTGTGGTCATTGGTGCCTGTATCCCAGCCATGGGCCATAGGTAGAGATAGATCCATGAAGGTCATTGGCCAACCAGCCTAGGCAAACTATGAACTTCAGGGTCAGTGAAAGGACTTGTCTCAGAAGGCAAATGTGAAAGATGATGGGGGATGACAACATCCAATGCTTATCTCAGGCATCCATATGCACGTGACCGTATGTGCAAGGTATGTATCATCTCATACTTGTGCATATAACTCACACATGTATGACGCCATGTGTAACTTTACACACATACAGAAGCTTAAATTTCAGACACTCTATGTATCTACTCAGGGCTGCACATAGTGGGACAAGGCTGCTATGAATTGCGGCAATTCGGGTCCTATGTGGCATGCCAACCACTCAACCAAAGATCTAAAAGAAACACCAGTAATTTCCAAAGCCGGGACTTTCATTAGGCATCTATCAGGAGCCCAACTAATGTTGAATTGCTTTGATGTTGATTTCAAACTGGCTGCAAAATTTCATATCCTGGCGTTGATGAGCAAGAGGAACAGAGAACTTTCTGAGACCATATTTTTAAACAAAGTCTTTTTAAAAATAAAACATGCATTCATTTGAATACCTGTCTAGCGGCGGGAGGGCCTGTCAAGGGTTCATCCAGGGACATGCAATGGAGCCAGGCAGCCAGGAGCCGGAAGGGGCAGAGCCCGCAGCCACAGGAGAACATTGTCTGCTGCCAGCTGGGCTGTGCCCTTCTCCCACAGGCCTCAGGCACCAGGTTCCTTGAATTTTAGTATCTTTTTTGGGGGGCATCTTTGGGGGTGGAGAGCGGTCATCTGAGTCATTTACTGGAGACTGAGCCTTAGTTCTGATTTTGTGGCAAAATCTTGGGAGAAGTTTCGGGAGCTTCAGAAATAGATCTTGACTGCACTGACTGTGAGAAAATGACTGGGGCTAAGGGAAAATGTGCCCATATGTGCACAGGTATCATTTTATATTTTTATGACACCATGTGTAACTTTTTCGAGCTCCCTAGTCCCTGTCCCCACCTTCCTAACAGGCTTCTAACTAACTGTTTCTCCCTTTTCGCTTTCTTCTGCTTGCCTCCTTCCAGAACGAATGTTCCCAAGGACAGCATTTCTAACCTTACTGTTAACAAAGTCCTGGTTGAGGGATAGACACCTACAGCCAAATAAGATGCAATTTCTGTCTTCAAGTTTTCAGTGTCAAACCAAGAGAGGCAGTGCTGAGGTCCCTCACCATGGGCTCATCTGCCGAAGCGTTTTGAGCAAGGGAGCTTCTAGGCTATTTTCTGGAGGAGCTTTGTATTTGATTTAGATCTTCAGGACCACAGGAAAAAACATCAGGTGAATCAGACAGGAAAGGATATGAATAAAGCCACATGGTGGGCTCAGATCTGTGTTCCCCATGCTAATGGACTGGGGTCCCACACTCAGAGTTGGGTTGCTTGACTACCACCGGATGCATATGAGTTCCCAAACAACATGTTCGAAGTGGACAGAGAGGCGGCCATATGCAGGCCTGCCCAAGGCTTGATAAAGAGAGATGCAGAAAACAAAGCAAGACAGTAACTTCCACAAATTCCCAATGGCCACGAAGTCCCAGCAACCCCATCAGTGCTGAGTCCTCTAGAGTGCTGTGCAGCACAGAGACAGTCTAGTCTCTCTGAAAGGCTAAATCAGGCTCTTTATACTTTGTCCTGGAATATTGACAAATGCATAATCTGTTTTAGAAAGAGTTCTATCCCTACGGAATTAAGATAATGTGTAGGTTCAAATCACAGGACTTCAAGGTTTGGACTAGTATGTTTCAGAGAAGGAACAATTCCACTTGACTTTCAATGGCTCCCTGAGATCAGTGCACTCCTTGTTACCTGTATTCCATTCAGGTTCCTAATTTCCTCCTCCTCTCCTGATTGAGTGGCACACTGAGCTCCATGGTGTCTCTTCTCTGGAACTTTGAGTATGGTGTTGAAGGGTGTGGGGAACTCTGAGGTGGAGACTAGGAACTAGGGTATTGGTCTTGGCTTCCCATGAAGAGCTGGACATTTTGGAAGTCATGTTGCAGTCTCTCAGAAGCCTCTATTTTCTCATTAGGAAAATGGGGATAATGACCCTTACTTACGCAGATGTTACGAAAACCAAAGACATACATTGATGTAAGCATGCTTGGTACATTAAGTAGTAACTGTATTATTCTTAACCCATGTGTGGTATAACCACTGCCCCATCACTGCTCTCCTAGGTATCTATCCATTCACTGGTCTCTCTCTCTCTCTTTTCTCTTTCTCCCGCACTTCTCTTCCCCTTTCTCCATTGCTACGTTTCTTGTGCTGGAAAATAAGCTATCCTGAAGGACTCTGAAGGCCACATGCATAGTACAATTCTAGTGGAGGGTCACTGCTCCTAGATAAATGCTCTAAATAGGGTATTATTTAACTTTTGTTAATGCAGGGAGGCCTCTTCAAACATCTGTCATTCTGCTATCTGCACATAATGTTTCTTTTCCATCTTTAATATTCAAGTCTTAACCTGCACATAAAATACTATTGATCACTAGCCTTGAATTGGCTCCTTTGCATTGTTGTTGAGTCTTAGGCCCAGATGTCATGCTCTTGTTCTGTCTTTGATTGGACAACATTAGTTACACACGTGGGTGAATATTTTCAGCCAGAGATCTTCTGATGAAGAATGGTTTGGGGATATTCAGATTTCCAAGAAAATAAGGTAAGAACTGACAATCTTGCTGTGTAGACCTGAAGTGTATCAGTTCATAATTCTCTCCCTCTCTCTTGCTCTTTCTCCCTTTCTCCCTCTTTCTTTCTGAGTAGCCCTGGCCATTCTGGAATTCGCTTTGTAGATCTCACTAGCCTCAAGCTCACAGACATCTGCCTGACTCTGCCTTCTGAGTGCTGGGATTAAGGGTATGCCCCATACCACCTGGCCCTAATTCTCTTAAAACAAGGGCATCTAAGCTAGACTTGAAAGTAGTGGTCAGAAAGCGACAGGGAGTAGGCCTAGTATGTTACTCCTGCACTCTCTACTTCCCTTGCCAGTAATTGCAGAGATTAAGGAGCACCTGGGAAATGTAGTCCAACTGCTATTTGTTTTCTAGGCTTTACTGTCCTCATCTGCATAGTGGGAATGAACTACGTCTGATTCTTAGAGGTTTGTTTTTTGTTTTGTTTTGTTTTTGTTCGTTTGTTTGTTTGTTTGTTTTTCTGGAGCTGAAAGGAGGGAAGTGAGGTGTCTCACGGATGTATCAAGGCACAAAGCCTGACTCTGTTAGACTTAAAGAATGACAGACAGCCTACATCCATGATGGCATGGAGCCAACCCTCTCTACATTGTTCGCTGTTAGATGATTCCAGTATAGAACTTTCTGACTTGCGAAGACAGAAATATAACTTCCACCTATGAGGGACCTGAGCCAGGAAGAGGTGTGTTCCTGTTTTCTTGGCTTCTCATTCAGTCCCCTAGTGAGGACAGACAGCG
Source organism: Rattus rattus (assembly GCF_011064425.1). Taxonomy (NCBI): domain Eukaryota; kingdom Metazoa; phylum Chordata; class Mammalia; order Rodentia; family Muridae; genus Rattus; species Rattus rattus. Next base: position 9,879,958 of record NC_046157.1, read on the forward strand.
GAGGGCCACTGTGGTCAGAGAGTGGAGGAGCCAGACAAGGCTCTGTGGTTATACCCTTATTTATTTCCTTATTTATTACTTTTGCAGCTAACATTTTTACAATCATGTTATTTTGTGGTTTCTTTGCAAAATTCCTTGTGAGCCAAGTTTGCTTCAAATGTGCTCCGAGTTGGAAGGTTGCAGAGGGGAGCCAGTGAGAGTGGAAAGATGGGCTGGAGAGCAATTGCAAAAATTATATAATTGGTATTTCTGTTACTGTGCCTTTCTTTGTACTTAGGATAAGCAAGGCAGATGGAGAAATGGCAATGGTGGGCGATATACAGGCTCCGACACACAGCGACATAAGTAGACCCTGCCACCTCAGAAATGGAGTGCAAAATGGCTAGCCTGGGGCAACCCAGGAGAAAGCATTCTCTCTGCGTGACAAGTCCCCAGCGCCTACATTACATCTCTCAAATGAGTTTGGAAGCGACTAGAGGTTGACTGTTGAGAGAGAAGTGATGGGTAATGAATCAATTTGCAAATATTATTTGCAAGTTTATTGCAAACTAGGCTTTAGGAATTTTAATAAACACAAAATTCTAGTTTTTAGCGGAAAGGAGTCCCCAGAGAAGCTCCCCAGTACTTGCTTTACTCCAAACCCCAGCTCCTTTTGTCACTCCAACTCCCAGGCACTGGGAGATTCTCCTTGTTGTTGGTGAGGCCCATTTTAACAACATTCAAGTTTATTCTTGTATTATTCCATCTGGTGGCTCCCTAACCATTTTCCTTTTTTTTTTTTAAATTCTTCTTGTAAATGTTTATATAAAAAGGTTCTTGCAACGGCAGGATACTGTATTGGTAGATTGGCGCAAGGCAAAGTCTTGATGTGTTTTATGCTGTTTATGAACAATTTGGTTAAGTGGATTCCCTCCCAGCTCATTAAAAACAATCCTTTCATTTTAATAACACTATCATAAACTAAATGGCATCAGAGAAAAGCATAAGCTTACGGTGTAGAGCCTGAGTGGTAAATCTCTGAACCACTTTGCTCCTGAGCTGTTGATGTCTAATGCAGAAACTGGTGCTTCTAGGTAATGGCTGGCATATGCTCGCCTTTAAAGGCTCCTCTCCTTAGGCAGGACAATGATCTTCAGTATTTTCTGGGTCATCTGGACAAATAAGAGATTAGATAGCTAGATCAGGGGATCAAGATATGGTTCCCAAACAGAGAACAGCTCATTTTGCCTCCCTCCCCAAAGCACAGTCTGTTTTTTTTTCTTCTTCTTCTTTGCCCTCTATCTTGGGCATGTTCATCCTTGCCCAGAGCTTTGCCTGACGCCTCTCAAAGATAACATAATAAAATCCTTCTGTATAGCTTTGTATTCTTTCCCAAGCCCCATTTTGTACTCTCAGTTCAGAAGAGAGCCTTTAAATAATATGTGTACCTCAGTCTTATTTCGGCAGGATGAAAGCTAACAGAAGCCTCTTCTGGACCCTGTCTTGCTTCTGTGAATGGAGTCGTATAGGCTCACATGTCCCAGACATGTACAAAACCTGTTCCCTGTGTTCCACAGCTCCCTATACTCCCCCAACCTAACTTACTGTCAAATACGGCTGCTTTTAATATCTCATCACGATTTTCTGTATAAACCTCAGCTTCTTTAGAGGCTACCCATTCATTGACCTATGTTCTCATTTATTCAGCTCTTATCTAGATATCTAAAGAATTTTCACCTATTATCATGAGAGAAAAAGCATGCCAAAAGTTATACCGTAAACTACCACTTTGAGTGTCACCATGAAAAAGAAAGAAAATGAAAGGAAGTCTCAGTTCTCTTTCTTTTCTGACTCCCAAAGATCTTGCTACATGATGCTGATTTTTTTGGGTGATATCATCCTTCTTCTCAAATTCCATCTGTCCTTCACAGATATCTACTCACTGATAGCACTATTTTTAGGCTGAGTCACAGAACAATACTGTGGTCAATGACGGTCTGTGGATATTACTGAGGCTCTATAAGCTTATGTCACCTAGTGGCCTTGTGGCTGGTTTGGTTTGATGAACATATACGTTGTTATCTCTGCAATGATAAAGTTATCTAATGATGCCTTCCAGTGATGGATCCCTGGCATTGGTGACACTAGGCTGTATCCAGTCTTCATCTGTATGCAGTGGGGCACTTTTCCTTTGCACGATGCTTTTATTGTCTTCATATTTCTCCTCTATAGCTCTCTTTTTTCACCTCACAATACCTAGCTGTATTTTATTTGGTTAGTAGGGAGGCGTCCTGATTAATGCAAATGGCAACAGTGCTGGGGAGATTTTTCTACATCATACAGAAGGGTTTCTTAACACATCTACTGGCTTATTCTCTGACCCCCAATTCCAACCATCAAGTAACTTCCTTCTTGAGACCTTTGGAAGAACATCGCAAAAGTCAATATCAGGCCAACTGTCAATGAACTTTTCTTTTTTTTTTCTTTTTCTTTTTTTTTTTTTTTGTTTTTTTTTTCGGAGCTGGGGGCCGAACTCAGGGCCTTACGCTTCCTAGGCAAGCGCTCTACCACTGAGCTAAATCCCCAACCCCGTCAATGAACTTTTCATTTCTGTGACTCTAGACTAGCTTGATCTAAAGTGAGGGCGAGATAAACTCTTCTTTGAAGTAGATCCTCTGCTTTCTCTAATATACAATGATGAATTTGACTGACCCGTATGGTCCTTGTTGCTCTTGAAGATGCAGTCCACAGACTCCTATTACCCCGAGCTCTCTGGTTCGATAGGATGGTTTCAAGAAGGCATTTATTTGTGATCTGCAATGACGGAGCAGAGTACTGTAGAGTAACAACTCCATACTAAGGGCCACGTCCCTAGTCCTTCATCCTGTTTGGCCAGGTTGTAGATCGGAAAGTGAAGAGCAAAAAACTGTGCTTTGTACATGCTGCCACTAAACAGATAAGGTAACAGGGGCAGTAGAAATCTAGGTTTCTTTCTATGTGTGTTTGTGTATGTGGGGCACATGCATGCACCTAAGTGTGCAGGTACACACAACCCATGATGGGAAGGCCAGAGGTCAATGCGGACTGCCTTCCAGAGTAGCTCCCTACTTTATATTTTGAGACAAAAATCTCATACAGAGCCTGAAGCTTACTGATTTCAGACCGAACTGGCTGGCCTCTGGACCCACTTCTAATTCCCCAGAGCTGAGATTACACGTGTGCTGCAGGGCCCCATTTGTATATGGGCATTGCAGATACTACCGTGGCTAAGAACTTTACCCGAGCTCTGGGAATCAGGTTCTGAACCTGTAGATTTCCCTATTAGGGATGAAATTGCTTAGGGGTATGATGTCTTATCGAGCTATGTTCTAATTCCTTTAGACTTACCACTCTCTCACCTTAATCTTAAAAGGTAAAACAAGAAGCCAAGCCTACAGTATTCCTAAGAATGCAGGAAGCCTGCTATGGCGATGCCATTTTTCCCCTGCGAACAGACCAAACTGTTGAGCAATACCTGGCTACGCTGGGCCGAAGAAGAGTCTCGGTTCTGAGAAAGACGGCATATTCCCTGCTGGAGAGACAGGCGTCACTGGGATATATTCAATAAAAAGTTCTGAAACACAGATTCTCATTCATGGAGGGAGGGGTGAAGGAAGCTGTTTTTCCTCTCAAGGCTTGGCTCCATCTGGAAGGATGCTATTCAGTGTAATCCAGAACTGATTACTTTGTTGATCGTGTTTCAAAACCCTTGCCCTTTAAACACGCTCCCAGAGTAACTTGAGTGCAATTGTGGGGAATCGAATTTTTAAAAAGAGTTTTTGTTATATTTTGAGATTTGAGGGAGAGGATGGTCAGAGGGGGGGTGAATGGAAACCTGCCTGAGGACCCAAATGTCAAAAGGATGGGGGTGGGGTAGGCAAAGGCAAGAAAGTCCCCCGAATACTGTGTTGGAAACTCTTTTGTCGTGACTCATCCTGCAGGACAAATAAAACCTCACCCATCGCTCTGTCTTCCTTGCCTGTAGCAGAGGAGCAAACAGTGGGGCCCTGGAAAAACATCAGCAACTTCTTGTAGCATCTGTAGGTGGGGAAGGTTTCCAAGCCACAGAGAGGGCTGTGAACACAGTTAGTTACTGGGGCTCCAGTTTTTCTCAGCCAAATAGGAAGGACCTCCAAACTGACCTTGGAAAAACATACTCACAGAAGGAAAAAATATTGTAATCTCCCCCTGTGTGTTTGTAGTAAGAGATTAAAAAGAAAAAGAAAAAAAGAAATACATTGCTTTCCAGTTTTCCATGAAGAGGCTGAATGTTTTTGGATCACAGTGGTAGAGCCCTTAGTGTGGGGGCTGCAAAGGACTCAAGCTTAGCCATCTCTTAATGAATACAAGGTCACCTACACAGCACAACCATATTCATATTAAAACGCCTGAGGGGAAAAGCATTCTCACCACCGCTTTCAGCAGAGACTGCAATTAGCATTTTTATGAAGAACATAAACTCCGCGTATCAAAGATGCACTTTTATTGCTCTGAAACTGGCTTGAATAAGCATCCCGCAAACATTTGGCCCTTCTGCTTCTAGGAGGAGGCCAATTAAAACATGGTCTGTCTAACTGCCAGTCCCTACCCACCCCTCAGTGAGGCAACAACAATACTGAGACAGTGGCATTGGCGCCCTCAAAAGTGGCTTTTCAGCTATTGGGCACCTGGAAGGAAAATAAGGATTTCTTGGCTCTCTTTGAAAAAACACAAATATAAAAAGAAAATTTTAAAAAACCCAAAAAACTCAAGGTTTATTTTGCTTGCTCCTCCTCACTCCAGTGTAAGAGTTGCACGGTTCAGACAGATGACTTCACTTGCTACCAATCATGTCAGCTGCTGTTTTGGGTCAGCCACACACTGGGAGCAGCAAGAGGCAGTGGACTGTGGCTCAGTGGTACCAGAGAGCTTTCCTATGTTGTGGTGACCAGCCAGAAAGTGGCTGATGCCAGCATGCAGCGCTCCCAGAGACAGATAGTCTGTGGCCAAGAGTTGTCATGTCCTGATTTTTCATCAAGTGCTGCGTACTAATATAGACCCTCTATCATGGAGGGCTGAAAGGACGCTGTCTTGGCTCTCTTGGCACTGAGCAACAGGATTTAATTCATTGGTTCTACCATGAGGGGAACGAATGAATGCAGTCTGTATTTTACAATAAGTAATCACGCTCAAGACTCGGGTTCATGACTCTGTTTTCCATTTCATGGCAAGGGCCCTGGCTGAAATATAAACTGTGTTGATAAATGTTTGTTGACTAAAGAAATTCATATGCCTCCACATGGGGAGGGAGAACACTTTTCTACTGGATGACTTTAGGTACCATCTAATATCCCCCACCCCCACTCCGTTTACCATCATCCCACTCTTTTAAGATTTCTCATAGGCATAAATGTATTTGTGTGATTGCTACAGTCATGACTCTTAAAACGAATCTTCCATATTCCAGACAAAGAAGGGGACCAACCTCCCAGGAAAAGAATGAGTGGGATTCTTAGAGGGGCAGCAGTTTTGATGTTGTTAGCTGTGATAAGAGGGCACACAAGAAGAAGGCTAAGACGGGATAATTCTGGGGTTGGGTTAGTAGTAACTTGTTGCTGTCAAAAGTTAAAGCTAAGGTTCCTAAGACTTTCGTTTTTGTTCTTTCAAATTTTAGTGTCTGTAGATCCAGACATCACGTCTTCATAAAATAATATGTACAGCAAAAAAGAAGAGGCAATTTTTTAAAGGACAAAAGGCTCCCCTTGTACCTCGCTCTCTTTAATAGGCAAAAAAAGAAAACGCTGAAAGAACAAAATTGCCATGGTTGATTAGAGCCATTGTCTAAGTTTGCTTAGGACCGCTGTAACATGCATAACAAAATGCGAGCTTTTAATAACAGTTTCTTCCTTTGATTCCGGATGCTAGGAGAGTGAGATTCAGAGGCTGCTACAGTTGACTTCTGAGACCCTCTGTAAATGGCTGTCTTCTTTGTCTCTTCATATGCCCTTTCCTCTGTGTAAGTCTGTGTCTTACTCTCTTACTCTTAAATCGATACCAGTCCTATTGGATCAAAGCACACCCTAGGGACTCCATTATGCTATTTTGAGATAGTGGGGCCTAGGATTTGACCTGAGTTTTAGAGAGTAAGATCACAATATAGTTTCCTCTGTAATGGGCATCATGAGCAGTCCATTGACACTGGGAATATTGCTGCTTAGACATTGGTGGGTAACAAGAAAGGTGGAGAGTGAGTATTGTTCATACCTACTGAAGATGGTGATATTTTGAAGAATAGATATTGAGATATCTTTATTTTCCCCAAATGTGACCCCTTTCAAGAGAACAATATTAGAGGTGATTCTGAAAAATCAAAATATCAGGACAGTTTATTAGCTCAGTCTCTAGACTTGGCTCTTGACATATATAGCTTTCTCAAGTGAGTGGATATTGTTTTGTAGCAAGACAAAAAAAAAGTGAGTTTTGTTGACAAATGGCACAACTACTTTAACAACTTTATTTTTTCAGGAAGAAGACTTATTTGTTCATTAAGATCCTTTTCATCTTATTGGAATAATTATGTTCAAGGTCAGAGGCTACCAGAAGGAGAGGTAACGAGAGAAGGCTAAATTTCCCTGAGTCATGAGGATGAATTTGGTATGTGAAGAGAAAAAGCATGTGTGTAAGGCTGGGGTGGGGTAGAGGCTAGAAAGAGGAAAGGCTAAGAAATTAAAGACCTTGGAACAGAAAAAAAAGACTGTGATAATATTGGCTGGAGTAGGGTTGGCGGGTGGAGATCAAAGTGCTCTTTAGAATCTGGTGCTCAAGATATATATAATATATATATATTCCTCATGTGATGGAGTGTTCTCCTCACACAGCCTCTTTTGATCATCCATTCGATGGCACACATCTTTCTCTAGAAAATAGAGTGCTGGACATCGACTGGTGAGAAGAGGTAGCAGGTAATCCATCCATGGAAGGCATGCCACTGAAGCGGCATTGCAGAAACAGGCAAGCTGTGATCAGGCTCTCCTCCAGATACAGGCAGACACTGGAGTGGTCTGAATCTTCATGGGGTGTTGAGAAGTTGAAGGAGAATGTATTTCACTCAAATTTTGCAAGATTTGAAGGAGCCATAGATATTGTCTAAGTTGCATACACATTGTAATGTCAATGCTAAGATTATAAGAAGTTTAAAATCACTTTCCATACAATGCTCTTTATTTTCTGAGCTTTACATTCTTGTCACCATTGTACTTGGGAAATACTTTTATTTGATTAAACTGAGATAGGGTCTTGCTCTGTACCTCGGGTTGTCCTTGAACTCATAATCTTCCTGTGCCAAGGTCTTGAGTAGCTTGGACTGTAGTCATGTGCCCTCATGTCTAACTTTTCTACCTCGCAGCCCAAATTAGTGGCACATGTCTCTAAGTCTAGCACTTGGATGATTGAGACAGGAAGTTTGCAAGTTCAAGGCCAGCCTGGGCTAGACAACACAACTTCTTAGTCAAAAACCAAACAACAAAAGTCCTAAAATTTTTTTTAATTATCAGTATCACAGGGGCTTTTTATTCAGTTTCTACCTATGCAAAGCTATAGTGTAAGACTACCCAGGGTATTAACTCTTATAAAGGTACAGGGCATTTCAGACCCACAATGACTCCCCATGTTGCCGTTATATCCATACCCATTTTCATCCCACTTCATTCCCCCCAAACCCTGGTGACTACTAGTTTGTACTCTATTTCTAAAATTCCATCTTGTCCAGGATGTTGCATCACAAAAGCAGTGGGTTGGAGCTTCTGGGTAAGATGGCAGATAAGAAGCATCACCACTAAGACTCAGTTAAAGGCAACAGACAATGATAACAGACATCAAACTCTTTTTCAGCAAGAGACAGGAGTTGTAAATGAACTTCTAAGCCAGTATAGATCTCTATGGGAAAGCGGGCAGGGCAGGATCACTGATAATTAGTGCCTGATGTAAGTTTCCTTGAAGTCAGCATTCCTCTGGGACATCGAGCTTCAAGGGACAAATTGCAAAGGGAGTGCTGCCCCTCACATACACCAGACCTGCAGGGTCAGAGGAAACCGAGGTGGAGTCCAGATGTACCAGAGAACCACTAGCAATAGACTTCCACTCTCCACATTCCCCACACCAGAAAATGGATGGTACACAGACCAATTCTTCCCAAGGCCCCTTCCCTGTCAAATCACCAAGTGGAACACTATAGAGCCAGAGAGATCTGCAGAGCTGAACCTTTCACCTCAGCATGGCTGTGATGTAATTATTCTTTTTTGTGTCTTATTTTCTATTATTTAATCTCCACTCACATATATGTCACATTGTGGTTTTGCTTTTGTTTCCATGTTGCTCAGTTAAGTTTTAAGGGCTGTCCTGAATGTTTCTCCTCCCAACCTACTGTAAAGCACTCTGCTGTACTCTACATCCACAGCTCACGGTCTTCCCATCTCCTTCCTATGTCTTTTCCTCACTGTTGAATCTCTCTTCTTTGTACTTCTTGATTACAACTGTCCATAATTTTACCAGTCTCTGAAGTTCTGTGGACCTGGACAGCACCTTAACCTTCCCCTCCCAGCTATTTTTCCATGTAGAATTTTTATTTTAAAAGGAAATAATATAATAAGCCCTTAGCTTTACCTACTCTACTTCCCTCCCATGCCTAACCTTAGTAACCAAGATCCAGATTTCATATACATATATATATGAAAACAAATGTATACACACACACACACACACACACACACACACACCCTTTTAAAAAGGAAAACAAAAACCAAGTAAAACCATAAGGTCCTGTATGAGAACACAAACAATTGAATCATATAAGTAATATGATGCAAGATACAAAAGAGGAATTCAATAAAGAGATAGAAAAACTAAAGGAAAACAAATCTGAACTACCAGGAGTAAAAAAACCACAGTTACGTCTGAGGGGCAGTGGATCATTCCACCAGACAGAAAACCTGGTAAAATTGAGAGGATTCATGATTCAGGAAACCTGAACTTCTCATAGTTGAGAATGGTAGGCATTTGAATCTATTCCTGACCAGGTTCCTATTGTGGAACACATGACCACGACATCCCTTGGAGAGGACTGTGGCAATCAGTCATGTACAGACAATATCTGAAGGCCCTCCACGTGCAGATGAGACATCCCTAACGTCTCAGACCAAGCCAATAGAAAGCATCTACCTCTAGTCCCATCCTACCTCAGACTGTTTACAAGGTCATATCCACAAGGAATAGAGTGCATGAGTGATTTCACCAAGGACTGTCCACAAGTGCCTGTCTTATTGACCTATAGCCCTCCAGGGAAGATTCTCCTGAGGATTTCATTGCTAGAAGCTGCCTGAGTCTACCACAGCCACTTCCTGCTCAGTGGCCCTAACCTTGGTCCCTACTCACTCACTGCATCCTGCTACCCGCTACCAACTCCAGAAAGAGGTCTGGCAGCCTACCTTGCTCTGATGTAGATGATACGCGGTCCGGCATACATCAAATAAAAATCCTCGATGGATAGTCTCAGCAGTCAAATGGGCAGAAGAACAGAGATGGAGACATTGTGGAGGAGTTGAAATAATGACACAAAAGACAAAGGTATGACAGTGAAAATAAAAAAACAGAAGGAACAAATGATTCCAAAATATACAGAACACAAAGAAGGATGAGCACAAAGGAAAGAGAACAATCGAGTTTTACAGACATATAAAATATTTTAGAAAGAATCATAAAAAGTTCTCACAGGAAGGAAGAATGCATCAATTTAGCTGTACGAGATATGTATGATACCCAGCAAGCGGGCCAGGAAAGAGCTCCCCTCATCATACTTAAATACATCATAACTAAGTCAGCCAATGTGTGGAAGAAGGAAAGAATGTTGAAAGTGGAACGGAATCCTAAGTAAGAGCAGGCCTATGAGAGCAGCAGCAGACTTGTCCGACACAGAAGCAATTTGTGACCTCTAGTCCACTTCTCCAGAACGTACGTGAAGGAATTCTTCAGAATGAAGTGAGAAAGGACCTAGGCAGGAGGCCACAAGAAAGATCAAACCAGGGCGTGATACCAGTTAGGCAAGGGAAGAAGAGGTAAACAGCAGACGATGTTAAGAAAAGGAGAAGAATCAACGCATACCTTTCAGTAATGACTCTGAATAGTAATCATCTTAATTTTCTAATCAAAATAGATTTTGAATAAAAATTCAAACTAATAAAGATGGTAGCTCCATGTTGAATAAGAGAGCAATTCCCCGAGTGAGGATTCTAAGTCTCAGTGGGCACACATCAAACACAGGTGCCTCCAACTTCACGAAACAAATACTACTAGACGTAAAAAGCAGTTTACCCCAGAACAGTAGCAGTGATAACTTCCACCGCAGACTCTCATCAACTGTCAGATCATCCAGACTAAAACTAAACAGAAAAATATCTGAATGAACTTGACCACAGATCGAATGGTCTTAGGAGACATCTCCAAAACTCTTCATCCAACATCGTGCAGAGCACAGCATCTTCCCAGCCGCCTACTCGACCTTCTTCAAAACAGATCGTCTATGAGGGCACACAAAAAGGTTCGACGAGTATAGCAAAGAAAGCACTGTGCTTCTTGGGGTCTCTTTGATAGGGTTCTTTGTGTTCTATCTGGTCACAAGGGAATAACACTGTAAGCCAACAGCAAGGGAAAATGTCAAACATACATAAACCAAACGCATAGGAATAGACCACTGAAAGAAATCAAGGTTGAAATAAAAAAAAAAATCCATAGACTCAAAAGATAATGACAACACAACATACAATCCCTCTTAGGAGAGAAGTGTATATGAACCCCTTTGGGGATTGAACAGCTCTTTCACGGGTTTTGCCTAAGACCATCAGAAAACATAGATATTCACATTACAATTCACAACACTATCAAAGTTGCAGTTATGAAGTAACATCGAAAATAAATTTATGGTTGTCAGACACTGCAACATGAGGAATGGAATTAAAGGGTCATGGCATTAGGAAGGTTGAGAACTCCTAGTATATATTAAGAAATCAGAATGTTCGTTACAAATAACTTCAGGATACAAATTAGGGTCTTGGACCAATAAGAACAAGGCAAGCTCCAAATCAGTTGACAGGAAGAAACTGTTAAGATCGTGGCAGAAACAGATGAAATGGGAAAAACAAAACAAAACAAAGCAACAAGACAGAGTCTTTTCTTTGAAAAGATGAAGAAGATTGTCAAACCCTTAGCCAAAGTAATCAAAAGAAAGGAAAAAAAAATCAAGCAAATAAAATTAGAGATAAAAGAGGAGATATTATGACAGCTGCCCAGTAAAGTTTAAAAAACTATTAGGTCATACCTTTAAAACATATACTCCACTAAATTGGAAAATCTAAACAAAATGTGTAAGTTCCTAGATGCGCATAATGTACCAAAGCTAATATAAACAATTTAAACAGGTGCATGACGAGTAGTAATAAGATTAAAGCTGTAATTATAGCTCTCGCAGCTAAAACGTCCAGACCCAGCTGGATTCATTGGTGAATGTTACCAGGCCTTCAAAGGAGAATTAGTGCTGATGCTTCTCCAAGTATCCACAAGTATCCCACAAAGCCAGACATACTACTAAACTCTTTTTATGAAGTTGGTATTATCCTGATACCAAAACCACATAAATAAACCAACATAAAAGCAAAATCACAGACCAATCTTCTTTATGAACAGAAATGCTAAGATGCTCTATAAAATACCTGCAAACCAAATTCGGGAGCACACCAAAAAGATCATCTGACTCGTTCAAACTGGCTTTATTCCAGAGTGTGAGGGATTGTTGAGTATGCACACATCAATAAATGGTACATAAATTATATCAGTGCACCAAAGGACCAGGAGTCACATAGTCATCTCCATACACACAGAGAAGGCTTTCAACAGATCTACATCTTCATGATAAAAAGCATGAAGAAATTTGGGACAGAGGGAAAATGTCTCAACATAATAAAGGCTATATATGAAAATCTTCCAGCCAATATTATATTACAAGGAGGAAAATGTCAAAGCATTTCTACTAAATTCAGAATAATATAAAGTGACACTTTACCCATTCTTATTCACTGTGGTACTTAAAGCCCTAGCCAGCACAATAAACTGAGAAGGAAATAAAAGGGAACATGAGGTTCCTTACTTGCTGACGATATGGTTTGATGCATAGTAAATCCTAAGGCATCCACCAGAAAACTCTTAAAACTCAAATTTTTTTTGTCTAAGTTGCGGGATACAAAACTAGCATTCAAAAGACGGTGGAGTTTTGGTACACCAAGAATAAATACATAGGAAGAAGATATCAGGGAAACAATTCCACTCGCCATTAGCCTGAAAACTACATTGGACTAAATTTACTCAAACATATGAATGATTTCTACAATGAAAAATGTAACACACTGTAGAAAGAAATTGAGGAGCGCTGTAGAAGATGGAAAGACCTGTAATTATGGATTGGAAGATTTAATATTTTGAATATGACTCTCCTACCAAAAGCAAGTTCTGGATTCAGTGAAACCCAAATAAAATTCCCAATGCTTTTTCTCATAGAAATTGGAAAAAATCCCCACAAATTCATATGGAAGCACAAAAGATCTTGGATTGCCAAAACAATTTTGAACAGAAAGACTATGCTGGAAATATTGCTGTAACCGATGTTGCTATTCTTCCGTGTCGTGTAATGAAAAGAGTATAATACAGACGTGCAGACTAATGCAATAGAATAGAGGAGCAAGATATAAACCCATGCAGCCATGGCAACCTAAATTTTGAAAACAATAACAAACAAGGTTGGAAAAAAGCACTTTCAACAAATGGTTCTGAACCAAATGGACAGCTGTAAGTAGAAAAACTAAAGTATATCTTTCCCCTTTGCTTTCCACAAAACTTAACTCCAAATGGATGAAAGACCTGACTGTAGAACTTGGAACTCAGAAACCGAGGGACAGTAGGAGAGTACTTCAGGATATAGGCGTTAGCCGTGACGAGTTTACTAGACCAGTTACTCAGGAAATGAGAGCAACAATTGACAAATGGACTTCATAAAATTAAAATGCTTCTATGCAGCAAAGAAAGCTGTCCATGGAATGCAGTGGTAGCAAACAGAGCAGGAGAAACAACCGTGCAGTTGCATAACTGACAGAGGATTAATGTCTGGAATACGTACAAAATTAAAGAAAAACCCTAAATTTTACGAAAACGAACAATAGGCTAAGAAACCAAATAATAGGCTATGGCACTGAGCAAAGAGTTCTCAAAAGTAGAAATATGTGCATATATACATATATTAATATATGCATTTCATTTATTTTAGAGAGTATAATAACGCTTCCCCCTTCCTTCCCATCCCTCCAAACTCTCTTATAGATCCTTTCTTGCTGTTTGGAACTTGTGGCCTTTTTTTTTCATTAACTGTTGTTTTGTGAGTGTTCATGCATGCATGCACACACACATGTACGTATAATATGACTTGTAGGTATGTTCTTGGGGCTGGCCATTTGATATTTTTAAAGTGTTCAGTGTTCTTACATTTATAGACCCACCTAGGGACTATAAACTAAAATTACATTGAGATTCCATGTCACTTCAGTCAGAATGGCTGTCATCTGAAAACATATGACAAGAAATGTTGGCTAGAATATGGGAGAAGAGGGAGTCTTATTTACAGTTTGGGAACTATAAATCAGTGAAACCACAATGAAAATCAGTGTGGAAATTTATCAAAAGGCTCAAACCAGAACGAATGCATAGCCTTTCTGTGTTCCTGGAAATAGACCCCAAAGACTTGTCTTATCCACGTCCATTTTCATCATGTCTGTTCTATACTTGCAATGGAATTCTATTCATCAGTAACAAAAAGTGACACTGTGAGAAATTCAGAAACATGCATGGAACTGGAAAAGGAGGTCAAGAACGAGGCTGAGCAGGAGAAAGTGCCATTATTTCTCATATCAGATGTTAGCTTTGAATTTTTAAACTAGTGTGCTTAACTTAGATGTCTACAGATGCCAAGAAGCTGGAAAGGGTCCATGATGGTGGTGGTGGTGATGGAGTCTTGCAAGAGTGTGGATAGTAGAATACATGTGACATAAACGTAGAGGGGGAAGGAATTGATGGGTAGGGATGAGGCGGATGACAAAACTCAAAGAAATGTCGTGAAGCCATAGGGAAATCTACTGTAGTGTAAACGAAGAGCTTCCAGGGACTAAGCCACTACCTAAAGACTATACATGGACTGACCCTGGCTCCAACCTCATAGGTAGTAAAATGAATAGCCTAGTAAGAGCACCAGTGGAAGGGGGGAAGCCCTGGGTCCTGCTAAGACTGAACCCCAGTGAACTAGATTGTTGGGGGAGGCAGAAATGAGGGAGGATGGGGAGGGGAACACCCATAAAAAAGGGAGGGGAGGGGGATGTTTCACCGAAATGCGTGAAAGGGATAACACTCGAAATGTATGTAAGAAATACTCAAGTTAATAAAATAAAAAAAATGTAATTTTTTTTATTAACTTGAGTATTTTTTATTTACATTTCGATTGTTATTCCCTTCCGGTTTCCCCCTCCTTCTATATGGGCTTCCCCTCCCATCCTCCCTCCATTACCACCCTTCCCCCAACAATCACATTCACTGGGGATTCAGTCTTGGCAGGACCAAGGGCTTCCCCTTCCACTGTTGCTCTTACTAGGCTATTCATTGCTACCTATGAGGTTGGAGCCCAGGGTCAGTCCATGTATAGTCTTTGGGTAGTGGCTTAGTCCCTGGAAGCTCTGGTTGGTTGGCATTGTTTTTCATATGGGGTCTCGAGCCCCTTCAATTTTAAAAGAAGGGTTTAAATGGAGGGAACTTGCCTGGGTATCTAAGGTGGCTTTCAGAAGCCATTGACTATTAAATGAAAATTCCAGTGCTAGATATGGGTATTTCCTTACGAGAGGTTGGCCAGGAATCTCAGAGGCCCCTCAAAGAAGGAAAGATATTGCCATTGCTCTTTGTTGCCAACCCTAAGTAGATGGTTGCTAAAGATAGTAAAAGAGTGCAGAAATGTCGAGTTGAAACTGAATTGAGAGCATCCATCATGAAGAATTACTTTCAGGGTTATAAAGATGCTATGCAAGCCTAGGGGAGAGGGGAGAGGGGAGAGGGGAGAGGGGAGAGGGGAGAGGGAGAGGGAGAGGGGAGAGGGAGAGGGGAGGGGGAGGGAGAGGGGGAGAGGGGAGAGGGGAGAGGGGAGAGGGAGAGGGGAGGGGGAGGGGATCTTTCCACAGTCTAATTCAGGTATGGTTAGGCTGCATGCTATAATAGCATCCTGCCAGGCAGGAGATGACTATGCCGCAATAGTGGTATGAGTATTACAGGAATCACTAACCATTTTCTGATCAGATTTGAGATTTGCTCCACAGGAGGAAATTCATGCCTGGTATTGTAAACCTGTTCAAAAACAGATGGCTGGGAAGTCGTAGGGGTTCCGGGGAATACATGATTATATTATCAAACTGACTTCTAAATATTTATGTTTCTTCCCATACACTACTGCTGCTCTCAGCCTTGGTCAAAGAAGTAAATTACCTCTGCTCTAGGAAATAGCCCTACACTTATGCTCATACAAGCAACCGTAATGAAACCCACTAAATCACAATAAAAGCAAAAGGTACAGGAAAGCAGATGGGAGACTTGATGGGAAGATGAAGAGGTTTAGTGGGAGTGGAATAAGTCAGGGTTTGGGGGTCTGAAATGTAGTCCAGTGGATAAAGAAGTTGCATAGCATCCATGAAGCTCCCTGATCTCCAGCCTTGTAAAAACTCAGTGTCGTGGCACATGTCGGCAATCCCAGATTTGGGATATAAAGGCACATGAGAATTTCAAGGTCATCTTTGACTACACAGTGAGTTTTGGACAATCCTGGCCTATATGACACCCTGTTTCAAACAACCCAAGCTCCAATCCCCCCAAACAAAGAGATGATAACAGGAGATAATGATGTATAAGCATTTGAAATTTTCAAAAGAATAATTAAAATCCTTTAAAAAGAATGTTGGCAGTGCCAATTCTAGGGATGTTAATGAAACTATATGCAAGATACTCAAGGTTACTAATGATAATTTGGACATTTTATGGTGTTGAGGTAAACCTCAAGTTCCTGACCCGTTTTGAGTTAATTTATACACAGGGCCTAAAGATTAAGTTGAGGCTCACTTTCTGTCTTTGGATATCCAACTATTCCCACACTTGTTTGAAAAGACTTCCTTTTCTTTATTGAATGCATTTTTTTTTTTAAAAAAAAAATAAACTCATGTGTCTGTGATTCTTTCTTGATTTCTGTAGCTAGCTAACTCATCAGTCCGGGAGTCTACTCCTTTGCTAGCATTACATTATCTTGATTACTGTAAACATAAAACATGGGTCTTAGAATCAGGGAGAATGGTTCTTTTCATGCTTCTTTTTTATTCTTTTTGTCTGTGAAGATTCTATTTTTAAATTGACATTTTTTAGACCATTTATATTTAGGGTGATAACCTCAGAGGATTAAGTTTGTGGTTTTAGATATTGTAGTTAATTCTATTTTTTATTCCTACTATGCTATCGATTTCTCAAACTTTCTATGGAATTCGGCTTTGTCCTTTCTTTAGCCTTTATACAGCTGTAGTGGCCGCTCTAAGTTGTACACTGTATATGCAAGACTTACTGTTGTTTCCTGGTGCTAGTACTTTGCTAGCTCAGATGAGGGCTATAAGCTATAGTTTCATTAACATTTACTGTTATTACTAAGTTATAATTTAAAAAAATATATTCTATCTACATTTAGATTCACATCAGATACTGACTGCTATTTTATATTTCATCAATAAACTACATGGAAAATAAAAATCTATTTAATGTAGGCATAGTTTCCCACATTTACATACTTTTCTTTTCTGTTGTTCAAATATCCTTTGTTTAGTGACTTCCTTAGCTATTCTGCTATGGTTTTCTTTGGCAAATTCTGTTAATTTTCATTGTGAAAAATATTTTCACTGAATATTGGATTTGAGGTTGACAATTTTCTGTAAGCCTTTGAAAACTGTCATTTTCTTCTGGCCTCTGAGTTCTGATGAACAGTTTACTACCACTAGACTGTTTTTCTCTCTTGTGGATATGGCATTGTTGTTCCTTCTTAGTTGTCAATGGTTTGTGGCTTTAATTTCATAAACGTTTAAATTAGTTTTATATTTCTTGGTGGGACTTCATTCTTTTCCTCATTTGCCTGCCAGGCAATGTTCGTAATTGTTCACTGAAGCACCTTTAGACTGCCTCATACAGTGTCAAATTATTTTGACAACAGTCCCACATTGGTGATGATGTTTATTAATTGTCCTTTTCTTCATTTTTAAGATCTCTTGGCACTTGGCATGAGCATCCCCATAACCGAGTTTTGGACACTTAGCGGGTTAAGCAATGAGGAGTGATATCTGAAACCAATTCCTGCCTCCTTTTGAGATTTACTTTGGTGGGAAAATGAGAGCTGCTGCTTCACTATCAGGCCGACGCCCATCGAAACATGACAGGGTGAGTGGGCACATCTTTCTGCATAGGTTGAGCTGAGGAGCCCAGTTCCCTTGTGGTACTCTTCGATGCTACCTGCTTGGCTATGTGAGGCAAGTGTGCCTGCCATATTACTTGTCTCACTGGCTAATGGTGAGGATGATAATATTCTCAGCACCAGGGTCAATGGTATTAGTTCTCTCAAGCAGACATTTTGTGATTTGATCACAGAGGAGAATGAGAAGTCCAGCATTTCTACTGAGTAGGCATGGAAACCTAGCCTTTTTCTGAACATTTGGTTCATACTGAAGTTACGGAATGTACTGGGTAGCCAGGGAGACATTAAAGTTCCAGCCCCAAGCTAACCTTGTCAGGTGTTAATTAGGCGGGCGGCTCCAGGCACCTCATTAGAGCCAGGTGAAGGCAGAATGGGGCATGGGTTGTTTTCTATGACATTTAAATGAATGTAACTAGAATAGTTAGCACCATGAACATTCTGTCTTCTATCTAGACCCATGGCTAGCTAGAAAAAGCTTTGATGAGGCTACATATATATTTCATCTGTGTTCCCCTGACATTTCTGGACTTTCATCTTCTACACAATATAGCTGAATGATATGAGGGAAATAGAGACTTAAAAAAAATGACCACTGTAGTCACTTTAGAGTAGTGATTCTGAACCTTCCTGATACACTGACATTTACTGCAACCTTTTAATACAGTTCTCATGTTGTGGTGACTCTCAACCACAAAATTATTTTCGTTGCTACTTTATAAATGTAATTTTGCTACTGTAAGGAATCATAATGCAAATATCTGTGTTTTCTGATGATCTCAGGCAACCCCTTGAAAGGGTCACTCAACCCCACAGGGGTCAAGAGCCACGGGTTGAGATGCGGTACTCTAGGATACCTGCCTTCCTCCTCCTATCACATGTGCTTGCTTTATGGATAGTGTGCTGGAGCTTTGCGTGACCTTAGCAGAGTGAAAAGGGAAGCATTGAATCTGTCCCGGAAGTGAAGGTTTTATCCCTCTGTTCTTCCCCTCCCTCCTTCTGTCCCGTGTCCCATCTCTTCGCCCTCTCTTAAGTTCTAATCTCTTTTAATTATCTGAGGTTGAGTTGCAAATCCTAACTTTGATGTGGACACTCTAAAAATAAGAATCATCTTTTATATAAATAAGACACAATTATCAAAATTGGAGAATTAACTTCAACACAATATTTTTGCATAATCAGAGTAGTATTAGTCTTTCAGATGCTGTTCTAATCACTTTGAAAGTACTCTATAGCCAGCCAATAAACCTCGTGTTTCTACCTATCACAGGTCTCCGCTGTGCAAATCTTTCTTAAAACAGAAAACAGCACTATTCTAAGTAACACAGAAGCATTAAAATTTACTGTAGGTATAAGAGAGCCAAGGGAGATCAGAGAAGGTGCATTCAAAATAATACAACTGTATTATAATAGTAACCAGTATAATTTCACTAGAAAACTGCTGCAATTTTTGAGTCTCAGAAAAATACCTACTTACTTTCTTGCTTTGCTATGTAATAAGTCTCTGGCCACTATGTAGCTGCCTTGCTTTTACAAATTACCTCTGTTTTCTAAAAATTTCACTGGATTTCTTATTTTTCACACTTATCCATTGGTCTGTCTATCTGCTTATCTATTTGTCTATCTATCTATCTATCTATCTATCTATCTATCTATCTATCTATCTATCTATCTATCTTCTATTCTCTCTCTCTCTCTCTCTCTCTCTCTCTCTCATATCCAGTGGTTCTCAGTCTTCCTAATGCTGTGAACCTTTAATACAGTTCCTAATGTGGTGATTCCCCAACCATAAAATTATTTTTGCTGCTATTTCATAACTATAATTTTGCTATTGTTATGAATTGTAATGCAAATATCTGCTTTTCAAGATATCTGATATGCAAATACCCAAGCAGTCATTACTCACAGGTTGAGAACTGCTGATCTATAATCTATCTAGTGTTTATAGTATGAGTGTGAGTGTGAGTGTGTGTGTGTGAGAGTGTGTGTGTGTGTGTGTGTGTGTGTGTGTGTGTGTGTGTGTGTGTGTGTGTGTGTGTGTGTGTGTGTGTGTGTGAGTGTGTGTGTGTGTGTGTGTGTGTGTGTGTGTGTGTTGAAAGAAAAACTTAGATGACAACTGCGGAGTTGGTTCTCTCCTTCTTCCACTTGGGGGCTGAAAGACTGAACTCAGTCCTCCGGGTCAGCTCCAAGTCCTTTACTTGCTGAGTCCTCTCACTGGCCCCTCACCTGAGCTCTTACTGGCAGAGTCTAACCAAGAAATGTATAGCAAAGGGGATTCTTAGAAATCTATTCAGAAGTTACCAGATTTATTCTTTTTTTACCTTTTATTGAATGGGGCCTTTTGAGAGGTAATGGGCAGGGAAATATCCAGCTTGCCTAGGAATCTGTGTTTTTGGAAAGTTACTCAAACAATGAGAAATGCACTGAGGAATTAGATCATTGGGCCTTAGATAGAGAAAGCTGGAAATCCACCAGGCATCTGATTCCTCTCACAATACTGAGTTCATTTTTATCCCTGCTTTTCCAGATAGACTTACCCTAGTATCTTGCTTAAAGAGAACACCTATCTGGTCTATGGCTGATATATTTTTTTCTTGAAGGAAGTTCTTTCTCTCCTCATTCTAACCAACTGGTTACTAGTTGAGGAAACCATGATCTCCCGTGTCTTCTCTGGCCATGGTTTATTGTTCCATGATTATCACCCTCTGTAGGTTGAATTGGAGTTCTGTTGTGGTTTGCCCTGAAACTATCTGTATTTTGATGCTAATTCCACTGCCCCAAAGACAGCTGTCTAGTCATGTACTCAGGAATCAGGTGACTTCACCAGAACCTTTTCCCCATTGAATTTATAAAGTACAGGTGAGGGCAGGTACAGGATAGAAGGAGGCCTGTCATTGGAGAAGGAAGGATGGGCGGGAGAGAAGTTTGAAGGAAGAGGAGAAGACTAGGACAGAAAGAAAGAGAGAGAGAGAGAGAGAGAGAGAGAGAGAGAGAGAGAGAGAGAGAGAGAGAGAGAGAGAACGAGAACAAGATGGCAGGTGATGTTAAGATTCTGCTCTGTGTATTTACAGGTTGTTATTGTTCTCAAGGGATGGATGGTACTGGGCTATTGTATGTTTAGGTGGGCAATTTATATCTTACCAATTGGGTCAAAGATTATTGAGTTGTGTGTTCTTTAATGTGTAGATTTAAGTAATGTAATGGAGTGTGGGGTGACTGGTCTGAGCCACCGTGGAGTTGGGATGTGTTTCCGCCAAGATATCTAGCAGATACCTTGGGCACCGCAGTGCGGACCCAGCGGGATAAAAGACAACCATACTTTTTTATTTATGTATTTTTACAACAACAGAGTTCTATCTCCATTTTCTCATTGCTGTGATCAAATACCCAAGAAGAAGCAATTTAAGGGATGAAGGCTTTATCCTTATCTAAAGTTCAAGGGGATTATCTTATGTTGGGGAAGGCATGGAGAAGAAACAGGAGGAGGGAGTCAGATTGTGTCACTGGTGAGAGCAAGAAGTGGGGTCACCCTCAATGGTCCACTTCCTCCAGGAAAAGGTGTCACCTCCTGAGATCCCATAACCTTCTCCAGAACAGTATCACCAGCTGTGGACCTAGTGCTCAAGCATGTGAGGCTACTGGAACAGATCACGAACTTCAACATTGACTGTCCATTCTGAAATCATTTCAGGATTCCTACAAATGTGAGAAAAATAGCTAGTCTTTTGTTACTGGTGAAAAACCACAGAAACTCTTTGTAACTATCTATTGACTAGAAGGAGCTAATTTACAGTAAAAGGAAAGGAAGGCGATTACAGAGAGAAAACTCAGAAAAAGAAAACCAAAGGGAAAAGGAGGTGTGTGGCTAGTTGGCCAAAGTCAAGCTCCATCCCTCATCTTAAAGCTTGCTAGCTCAGTTCTTGCTTCTTTGTGGGAGCCTATTGTCATTCAAGAGTTTAAGCCTCTATGTTTCTGTCGGTTTCTCTCTCATAGAACTAATTTCAATCATTTTTCTTGTTATTTGAGAATATAAAGTATAATATATGTATATATATATAGTATATATAATGCATAATATAGATGAACTTTGGGGTGTTTTTAAGCTACTTATTTTGAAACAACATCATTTGTGCTACTCATAAACAACATACATATTTCCTGGTGGTGTCTTTCAACAGTCAAGAATGACCTTTCTTGGGGCTGGGGATTTAGCTCAGTGGTAGAGCACTTGCCTAGCAAGTGCAAGGCCCTGGGTTCGGTCCCCAGCTCTGAAAAAAAGAAAAGAAGAAGAAAAAAAAAGAATGACCTTTCTTTCACAGACAGAATCATATCTTGTAGCTCTGTTTGGCCTGTAATTCTTGATTCTCCTGTACCAAGCTCTCAAGTGTTGAAATTCTAGGTGGATACAACTACACTATGTTTCAAGCTTCCTTCTTTATGGCTGAGAACTTTATATGTTGCAAATAATATGGGTACATTATAATGTATCTTTAAAGATACAGACCTTTCAGCAGTCTGTCTGCTAATGAATTTTGCCCAGGTTTTATGTCCAAATAAGAGAGAAACTTTAGAGAAGCTACAAGCTTTTTATAGGTCATAGAAAAATGTATCATTAGAATTCATGTTTTTTGCCTGCTCATTGAGAATTTTTGAATAAATAATCAAGAGGCATAGTTCTGAATGGGCCTAGTTCTGAACCTGGTTGCACACAGCTTGATAATCAAAGAATATAGTACATTTTAAATTCCACTGGCCTTTAAGACCAAATGGCTTTCTTTGTGTAGAAAAATACCCTTTTCCACCATTGCCTGGCATCTAAAAGAACTCATGTCTTTGGTTGGTTATGAACTTTTGGATGGAATTTCAATATATTTTATTTCATTTTTCCTGGGTACATCTAGTTTTCATTTCTAAAAATGCTTCAAATTTAATATATGTAGAGCAAATAAAGGCTAGATGAATCAAGGTAATTCAGGTCATGGTGGCTTTTAAAATCCTATATCATCTCAGTGATATTTTATGATAAAATTTTTATCTAGAATCAATTCAAAGAAGTCTAGATCTTTTTCCAGGGCAATGTTGATTGGGGTCTTAGGTTGTATAGATACTCTGGTCTCTATGGATATATACATATGTGTGACAAGGGAAGAGGCAAACTAGAGATTCACATGTCTGTAGTGATGTGCTTCCAACATACCTCATGCAAATGAACTCACAAAGTCTTGTCCACTTTCATGAAATTCATTTGTAGAATCCTTCAAGAACTCAGAAATGAAGTTTGTCTAGACATCAGTATGCAATAGAAGTGCTCACCAAGGGGGCCAGCAGGGAAACTCAAAAGATAAAGATGTTTGTTATGTAAGTCTAGCTTATGGAGTTCTATCCCTGAAAGTCATGCAAAGGTGAAAAGAAGGAACCAACTCCATAAGGTTGTCCCTGTGACCTCCACATGTGTACCATGACACACACATGCTTGTCACAGACAAACACACACATTATAATTAAAAGCATACTCAGCATAGGGACCCAAGACCTTGGAATTTGGACTATTTAGTTGGATTTAATTGAAGATAAAGATTTAATGCACTAATTATAAAATCTTTGATGGAAAAATGTCCCCTCACTTTTTACTATTCCACCATTCTCACTCAGTTTGAGAATCTCAAATAGGCTTTGTCCAACATCATAGAGAAGTTATTTGTATTTTTCTGTAATACCATCTCTCAGAGGAAAAGTTAGTGTTCAAGCTAATAGTTGTTTACTGCTTGTTGCCTCCCATGGTTTTCTATGATTCTCAAGTGGAATACCGGCTTCCAAGGGGCTAGGCATAGTTAACGAAGTCTGCAAATACTTTGCTCTTGGAAGTTCTACTAGGAGCAATTCTGGATGACTCTTCAGCTGGAAATGGATTGTTTGACTCTTCAAGGAGCATTGAGCTCCCATTTTGAGAAAACCCAAAGGCTTCTCAGCGTCCTTTAGCACTCATTTATCAGACGTAAGGCTTGATGAGTGTTACAGGGAGGAAGAGGGCTCGGGTAGAAGGTAAGAGAGTGCTTGTAGCAAGTCAACAATAAGAATATGACTCAGACAGAAAAATAAGGGGCCGGTAACATGAATGTGAGGTCTGCTCTGTGATTCTCTTTAATAACGGAGTAGAGATGTGTTAATGAGTGTGACACAGGGCACACAGCCATCAAGTGAATTAGTCATAGCTTGATTCCTTTATGTGCCCTGCCTAATGGCAAACATTACCCAGCAATCACAGCCGCAGCACTCTCAGATGGAGCAGAATGTGTGGAAGGGAGTAATGAGGCTGCCGAAAAACGGTTTTACACAGCCCTGCACCAATTCACAACAGATAATAGAACTCAGAGCCAGACAGATAATAGAAGCGACAGCCATTTACTGCTAAGAGACTGTCTGAATATTTGTGCATAAAACATCCCTACTCTAAGTTCTTTAATCACATTTGCTGAGAGCGGGGAGGGGCAAACAGGAAAGCCATGTGGCAGGCTAGTTTCATTAGTGTGGTCTGAATGAGAGCGGAGAAGCAGAAGCAAGTAGACAGGAAGAAAAGAATACTTACAGAGCCTGCAGATTAAAAGATATTAGAGAATTGGGAGACGTCCTTGTGACTAGGATGAGGCATGGGGAAATGGTTTCATCCTGTAGTTATTTGCTATTCGGGGTTGTGGAAAAGTGACTTAGATATGATTCCTCCTTGACTCCTAAAAGAGGGGGTGAGCGCTCAGTCCTATCTCTCAAATTTTATGCCTAGACTTTGGCACATTGTAACTGTTGTGGAAGAAGACATGTGTTCTATAACACTCTATCCCTTGATGACTTGGCTAAACTCTAGCAGAAGGCTGCACATTATAAAAGTATATAAGGAACACAAGCTCGACACAGGCTCAATGAAAAAGAGGCCATTTATTGGGAAAGGGGCTAGATCTGAGAGGAGCTGGGAGCTGAGTGAACCTGCTAAAGAGTGTTGCATAAAATTCCGAAGAACTAGCAAAATTTAAAATAAAAGGTTATAGGATGAATTTGTATATTCTCATACATGTTTATAAAAGCCAACAATCTTGCCAAAAAGGCTCAAGAGAAGGCCAGGAAGGAGATGCCACAACATACAATGATTCCTAGGTGGAATCCAGAAACCTTGCTTTTCATATATTTTTCTCTTCACCAGACATTAATTTCTGTTATGTTGCCACATTTTTAGAGGAATAAGAGTGGGGTCAGGTACCTTCAAGTTGTCCCACCCATTACCAGGATGATCATATGATTAAAAAACAATCAGAGGACCAGAAAACAATTTAATATAGAGTTTGGCATAGATAACACTGTCCTCCTGTGGAGAGGAAGGAGGTATATTCTACAGGATTTACATGCAAAGAACAAAGAAAACAAAGCAGATGGATATTAACCTCCTTGTAAGAATGGCTCAGTGGTTGATCAGAACTATCTAGGAACAGAATAGCTCATGAAGAGGAGGAGTAGTGAGCTCCCAATAGGTGGGTGTTTGAGCAAAAGTCAAGCCATGACTTGCTGGGAATATTGTAGCAAAGATTTGAGCTTAGATTTGTCTTAGTTGGTGTGAGGTACATGTGACCCTAAAGTGTCTGTGATATGACCCTCATTATTAGTTTCTTGATACATCTGGATCCTAGGGAATGAGATTGAAAACATGGGATGTAAGTGGCTGTATATGAAATGATCCATCTTCTGAACTCGGAAAGATTATGTTATTTAGACTCTGATGATAAAGGTGAAACTTACAGTTGAGATAATATGTACTTTCTTATTTCCTGAATTACTGTTCAGACTTGTTTTCCAGAAATCCAATAGCTGTCTTATTTGTTAATTTACCTTAAATAACCAATTACCTGGATGCTTCAACAGTTGCATAGTTATTTTCTTAGCAATTCATGCACAGTGAAGTACACTAGGTCATCTACCAGATATGCACGTGACATTCTACTAGCCAACCGTGCAAGCTATAGCCCCCCAAATCCATTATTCACTTCTGCTTTTGCTAATCAAAGCCTGATATTTCCCAAGCCAACACTATGTCTATGATTGATAGCATTTTATTTAGCAACTTATTTTATTTATAAAAACTATTGTTTATGAAACAGCATCTGAACAAGAAAATGTGTGTACCTATGTTCTGGAGATTTATTTACTGTGTCTTCAGGATGCTGCATCCATTCTTCCCAACCCCTCATACCTCC
Source organism: Rattus rattus (assembly GCF_011064425.1). Lineage (NCBI taxonomy): Eukaryota > Metazoa > Chordata > Mammalia > Rodentia > Muridae > Rattus > Rattus rattus. The sequence continues at coordinate 9,905,812 of NC_046157.1, forward strand.
TCCTCCTCCTCCTCCTCCTCCTCCTCCTCCTCCTCCTCCTCCTCCCCCTCCTCCTCCTCCCATTTTCATTCTTTCCCCATTGTGTCGTTGCTATCTTCTTCTTCTTCTTCTTCTTCTTCTTCTTCTTCTTCTTCTTCTTCTTCTTCTTCTTCTTCTTCTTCTTCTTCTTCTTCTTCTTCTTCTTCTTCTTCTTCTTCTTCTTCTTCTTCTTCTTCTCTTCTTTTTCTTCTTCTTTTTCTTCTTCTTCATCTGAATCTGTGGAGTGTATGTGAGAGGCTCAAGCAGTTTTTATACAAACTTGGTTGATGATAAGGAAGACATACGGCTCAGAAGATCAGAATCTGGGATGGCCCTAACCTTGCAAAACCTCATTTGGAACTTTTAAATCTTCAAACCAGTGCTTAAATATAGTAGGAAAAAAAACCCACTTGATTAAATGACTTTGTTAATGTGTCTAAGATATTCAGGCAAGTATATCCCTAATTGATACCGATGACATTTTAATCTAGTGAATTTCTCAATCAATTATATTCAGACATGTGCCTAGCTGTTTGTGGGGAAAAAAGTGGAACATTTGCCTCAATTAATTTTTACCAAATTCAATTCCAGATGGACTAACGGAATCAATGTAAAATAATAGACTATTAAAATTTTAGAAAACCATACGTTTAATAAAATATAATCTTGCATTTGAGAATGTTTGTCTATTATGAAAACATCCAAAATAAAACAATCTCTACAATTAACCATATAGAAATTGCTTTTTTTCTACACATCTCTCTAGACAATTGGTTTTTTAATAGGAAAAGAATTGTGATGGCAAAGCAGAGAACTCATTTTCTTTTTTCTCTTTTTCTCACTTCATTTTATTTTTATTCACTTTACATCCCAATCGCTGTCCCCTCTCCCTCTCCCCGCTCCCACAGTCCCTCCCCCATCCCCTCTCCTCTTCACCTTTGAGAGAGTGGAGGTCCCCCTGGGTATTTTCCATCTCTGGCAAATGAAGCCTCTGCAGGTCTAGGCGCTTCTTCTCCCACTGAGGCCAGACAGGACAGCTGAGTTAGGGGAACGGATTCCACAGACAGGCAACAGCTTTAGGGACAGCCCCACTCCAGTTGTTCAGGACCCACATGAAGTCTGAGCTGCACAACTGCTACCTATGTGCGCCGGGAGGGCCTAGGTCCAACCTGTGTATGCTCTTTGGTTGGTGGTTCAGTCTCTTAGAGCTCCCAAAAGTCCAGGTTACCTGATTCTGTTGGTCTTCCTGTGCAGTTTCTATCCCTTTTGTGGTCCTCAATTCTTCATCCTCGTCTTCCATAAAAGTCCCAAGCTCCACCCACTGTTTGACTATAGTTCTCTGCACCTGTCTGAGCCAGCTGCTGGGTTGAGCCTTTCAAAAGACAGCCATGCTAGGCTCCTGTCTGTAAGCATAACAAGATGATCAATAGTAGTGTTAGGATTGAAGCTTGCCCATGAGATGGGTCTTATTGATTGGTCATTTCTTCAGTCTCTGCTTCATTTGTACCCCTGCGTTTCTTATAGGCAGGGTAAATTTGGAGTCAAAAGTTTTGTAGATGTCCGTATTGCTCCACTGCGGTTCCTGCCTGCCTACAGGAGATGTCCTCTTCAAGTTCCATAATCGCACTGCTGTGTGTTTTCAGCTAAGGTTTGGGATCTTTCCCTATCCCAGGTCTCTAGTATGTTCTCAAGATGTTCCCTACCCTCTCACTTGATCATAGCAGATGATATTTTTTTTATATATTCCTGGATTCGTCTTGTATTTTATTGGGTATTTTTGCATCAATGTTCATAAGGAAGATTGGTCTGAAATTCTCTTTCTTTGCTGCGTCTTTATGTGGTTTAGGTATCTGGGTGACTGTGGCCTCATAGAATGCATTTGGCAGTGTTCCTTCTGCTTCTATTTTGTGAAATAAGTTGAGGAATATTGGTGCTGGTTCTGAATGTCTGGTACAATTCTGCCTGAAAACCATCTGGCTCTGGGCTTGTTTTGGTTGGGAGACTTTTAATGACTGCTTCTATTTCCTTAAGGGTTACAAGGCTGTTTAAATAGTTCACCTGATCTTGATTTAACTTTAGGAAGTGGTATCTGTCTAGAAAACCAGCCATTTCCTTAAGATTTTCCAGTGTTGTGGAGTACATGGTTTTGAAGTAAGACCTAGTGATTGTTCAAATTTCCTCCTTGTTTATTGTTGTACCTTCCTTTTCACTTCTGATTTTGTTTATTTGGATATTGTCTCACTGTCTTTTGGTTAGTTTGGCTAAGGGTTTGTCTATCTTGTTGATTTTCTCAAAGGAAATCAGCTCTTGGTTCCATTGATTGTTTGTATTGTTTTGTCTCTAATTGATTGTTTTCAACCCCGATTTGCATTATTTCCTGCATTCTCCTCCTCTTCGGTGTGTGTGTGTGTGTTTACCAGAGCTTTCAGGTGTACTTTTAAATAACTGGTATGATAATTTTTCTAATTTCTTTATTGAGTTACTTCGTTCCATGAACTTTCCTCTTAGCATGACTTTGACTCTCATTGTATCCCATAAATTTGGGTATGTTGTGCCTTCATTTTCATTAAATTCTAGAAAGTCTTTAGTTTCTTCATTTATTTCTTCCATGACCCAGAGTAGGGAGTTGTTCAGTTTTCATGAGTGAATAAGCTTTCTGGATGTTTGTGTTGTTATTGAAGTCCAGTTTTAATCCATGGTGGTATGATAAGATATAAGGTGTAATTTCAATTTTCCTGTATCTCTTAAGGCTTGCTTTGTGACCAAGTATATGATCAATTTTTGAGAAGGAAGCATGAAGTGCTGAGAAGAAGGTGTTTTTGTGTGTGTGTGTGTGTGTGTGTGTGTGTGTGTGTGTGTGTGTGAGTGTGTGTTTGGGTGAATATTCTGGAGATGTCTGTTAGGGCCCTTTGATTAATAATGTCAGTTAGTCTCATTATTTCTCTCTTAGTTTTTGTCTGGATACCTTGTGAATTGGTGGAATGGGGTGATGAAATCTCCCACTATTAATGTGTGGTGTTTGATGTGTAATATAAGCTTTATCAATGTTTCTTTTACAAATGTGGGTGCACTTGTGTTTGGGATATAGATATTTAGAATTGAGATATTATCTTAATAGATACTTCCTTTGATGAGCATGAAGTATCCTTCCCTGTCTCTTTTGATTAATTTTGGGTACAAGTCTATTTCATTAGATATTAGAGTGGCTACTCTAGCTAGCTGCTTGGGTCTGTTTGCTTAGAAAACTTTTCTAGCCCTTTACTCTGAGGAAATGTCTGTAATTATTGCTCATGTGTGTTTTCTTGTTTGCAGCAGAATGATGAATCCTGTTTTCACATCCAATCTGGTAGTCTGGTAGTCTGTGTCTTTTTAGTGGGGAATTGAGTCCATTAATGTTGAGAGAAATTAATGACCAATGATTGTTAGTTCCTGGTAATTTGATGTTGGTGGTGTTAGTGGGTCTCTCTCTCTCTCTCTCTCTCTCTCTCTCTCTCTCTCTCTCTCTCTCTGCGTGTTTCTCCTGTTTTTGCTGGTATGGAATTACTTATTTCCTTGTTTCCTTGGATTTTGTAATCCTCCTGGAGTTGAAAATTTTCTCGTAGTATTTTATTTGTGCCTGGTTTTATAGAAAAATGTTGCTTAAATTTGAATTTGTCTTGAAATATCTGATTTTCTTCATCTATGGTGACTGAGAGTTTTGCTGGGTAGCTGGGTAGCATATTCTAGGTCAGCATCTGTGTTTTTTTTTTTTTTTTTAGAAGTTGCAAGATATCTTTCCAGGCCTTTCTAGCTTTCAGAGTCTCTGTTGAAAAGTTGAGTGTCATTCTGATAGGTCTGACTTTGTATGTTACCTGGTCTTTTCCCCTCGCTGCTTTTAATATTCTTTCTTTGTTCTGTAGATTTTGTCATTTGATCATTATGTGGTGGGTGAATTTTCTTTTCTGGTCCCATCTAACTGGTGTCCTATAAGGTTCTTGTATATTTATAGGCATCTCTTTCATTAACTTGGGAGAGTTTTCTTCTATGATTTTGCTGAAAATATATTCTGTTCCTTGGAGTTGGGACTCTCTACCTTCTTCTATTCTTATTATTGTTAGGTAAGACCTTCTCATAGTGTTCCAGATTTCCTGGATGTTTTGTGTCAGGAACTTTTTAGATTTAACACTTCCTTTGACTGATGTATCAATTTCTTCTATTGTGTCTTCTACACCTGAGAGTCTTTCCTTTCTGTTGGTGATTTTTGCATCTGTTGGTCCTCTTCTCTTCCTTAGGTTTTCAGTGCAGCTGGGGATGCCCCAGAAGACTCAGTGGGCAAGGAAGATCCATGTGGGAAAAGATCTCATCTTGTTTTTTTTTTTTTTTTTTCTGCATATTTTAACACAGTTTTTATTTTCTTTTTTTATTATTATTAACTTGAGTATTTTTATATACATTTCAGTGTTATTCCTTTCCGGTTTCGGGCAAACATCCCCTCCCCTCCCCTTCCTTATGGGTGTTCCCCTCCCAACCCTCCCCCATTGCTGCCCTCTCCCCAACAGTCTAGTTCACTAGGGGTTCAGTCTTAGCAGGACCCAGGGCTTCCCCTTCCACTGGTGCTCTTACTAGGATATTCATTGCAACCCACGAGGTCAGAGTCTAGGGTCAGTCCATGTATAGTCTTTGGGTAGTGGCTTAGTCCCTGGAAGCTCTGGTTGGTTGGCATTGCTGTACATATGGGGTCTTGAGCTCCTTCAAGCTCTTCCAGTTCTTTCTCTGATTCCTTCAACAGGGGTCCTGTTCTCAGTTCAGTGGTTTCCTGCTGGCATACGCCTCTGTATTTGCTGTATTCTGGCTGTGTCTCTCAGGAGCGATCTGCATTCACATTTTGATCATCCGTCTTGAGTTTCATTTGTTCTAGGCATCTAGGGTAATTCAAGCATTTGGGCTAATAGCCACTTATCAATGAGTACATACCATGTATGTCTTTCTGTGATTGGGTTAGCTCACTCAGGATGATAGTTTCCAGTTCCAACCATTTGCCTACGAATTTCACAAAGTCATTGTTTTTGATGGCTGAGTAATATTCCATTGTGTAGATGTACCACATTTTCTGTATCCATTCCTCTGTTGAAGGGCATCTGGGTTCTTTCCAGCTTCTGGCTATTATGAATAAGGCTGCGATGAACATAGTGGAGAACGTGTCTTTTTTATATGTTGGGGCATCTTTTGGGTATATGCCCAAGAGAGGTATAGCTGGATCCTCAGGCAGTTCAATGTCCAATTTTCTGAGGAACCTCCAGACTGATTTCCAGAATGGTTGTAGCAGTCTGCAACCCCACCAACAATGGAGGAGTGTTCCCTTTCTCCACATCCTCGCCAGCATTTGCTGTCACCTGAGTTTTTGATCTTAGCCATTCTCACTGGTGTGGAGGTGAAATCTCAGGGTTGTTTTGATTTGCATTTCCTTTATGACTAACGATGTTGAACATTTCTTTAGGTGTTTCTCAGCCATTCGGCATTCCTCAGCTGTGAATTCTCTGTTTAGCTCTGAACCCCATTTTTAATAGGGTTATTTGTCTCCCTGCTGTCTAACTTCTTCAGTTCTTTGTATATTTTGGATATAAGCCCTCTATCTGTTGTAGGATTGGTAAAGATCTTTTCCCAATCTGTTGGTTGCCGTTTTGTCCTAACCACAGTGTCCTTTGCCTTACAGAAGCTTTGCAGTTTTATGAGATCCCATTTGTCGATTCTTGAAGATCTCATCTTCTTAATGAGGTAAGAAACTATTTAATATCAAGAAGAAAAACTCTCTCATACTAAAAACAAAACAAAAACTGGCAAAAGAAACCGCCAAATTCAACTGGGGAAGGAAGAGGTTAATGAAACCCTACCCCCAAACAGAACCTATTTATTAAATAAATAAGTTATATAAACTAGACCTTGGGCAAAACAAACATAACAGAGGTCAATTTAAATATTATAAATAACATTGTTAGAGATAAGAAAATATTAAACAAAGTGGGAGTAAGAATATGGTGCTTCTGTATTAAAAAACAAAGCAAATGAAAACAACCATAGGATAAAAATCCTTTGGAACCTATAGGCTCTCCCACACCACATCTAAACACTCTGCCCGTCCAGGTCTGTACACCTTTTGTCAGTGTTAAGCCTAGTGAATCTGGCTGATCCTTTCTTCCATGCAACCGCCTGATATAGACAGCACTACACATCCCATTTCTGGAATAGTCTTATCACCTCTTCTAGTATTACCCTAAAATAGTATTTTTATTCACGTGGTGTAATTGTTGCATCTCCAAGGTTTTTTGCCTCTGCTATCCTAGGCCTAGTTCTGGAAGCTTCTAGCTTTGTGTCTTAGTTAGGGTTTTACTGCTGAGAACAGACACCATGACGAAGGCAACTGCTGTAAGGACAACATTTAACTGGGGCTGGCTTACAGGTTTAGAGGGTCAGTCAATTAACCTCAAAACAGGAGCACGGCAGGATACAGGCCAGCATGGAGCAGACGGAGCTGAGGGTTTAACATCTTCATCTGAGGCTGCTTGTAGAATACTCACTTCCACGGAGCTAGGAGTAGGCTCTTAAAGCCCACACCCATAGTGACACACCTACTCCAAAAAGGCCACACCTCCAAATAGTGCCACTCCCTGGGCCAAGCATATATAAACCATCACACCTCAGTACAATGTTATGTAGGCCTAGAATGCTTTCAGCCTCTGAGACTTACTGCTGAATGAACTCACCCTCCCTAGATCTTTATGAACTCTGGCTGTGGTCACCTCAGCTCTTCTGGCCCAAACTCTTCTCTAAGCTGGCTGATTCAGTTCAGCTTCATTCTCTCAGCCTCTGACTGGATTGCTCTTCGTCTCAAACTAAATCTAAAATTCTGTCCTGATCTTGCTCCTTCTCATTCTCTAGCTCATTCTGTCTTCACCTGTGTCTAACTTGTTCTCTCTTCAACCTGTCTGAAAAACTCTCCGAGTAAAACTGCCTCCTCCCTTGGCACTGCTCTCTCTTGAGTCATCTATCTTTCCTCTCTTGTTAGGAGAATTAGGTATAGCCTATTCTCTCAAATATTTCTCTGATTCATCACTTTTGTCTGCCACTCAATTAGTCAGTACTTTCAAACATGGATGCTTCCTTCTACGAACTGAATTTACCTTCATTGTTTGGGATTAAAGGTGTGTACTAAGGGCATGTCTGCATTTCAGCCAGAGGGATTAAAGAGAGGGATTGAAGATGTGTGCTAAGGCTGAGCCACACCAAACACAACTAGATACTTTTTTTTTTTATAAACAACACAATCTCAAGGGTTGCAGTATGATCAATATCTTTCAACATCATCCCAATTTCCCGGTTGTGTCCAGGATCCTGTCATTTGCCCACAACTTAAAGGCACCTCTTGTGCCACATCTAATCGCTCTGCCAACACAGGTCCTGAATATCTTGTGCCAGAATCTAGCAAGGTGAGTTGATCCTCCCTATTCCCAGACAAACCCTTAAACCCCACATTCTAGGCCAGCTCATGTGTCTACCTCATTTCTTTCCACCTAAGCCTTCAGGTCCATCCCAGTTCTCACATCCTTTTCTCTGTTTCAACGTACTTTGTCCTTAGACTTAGAACTAACAAAAGTGGCTCACATGTTCAGTCCAGATCGCATATGAATATATCTGATATGAAAGATCAGCAGTGTTTCCTACTTTCAGTTCTGCTAGTCCTGTAGAAATGTTCTCTAGCAAAAATTATCCAGACAAAAAAAGGGACACAAGTTTAAAATAACAATCATGAACTCCATCAAAGATGTCAAGGAGCTTAAGACACAAAGAAACATCTTAATGAACTTTAGAAAGAATGAAGTTAAGCATTATAATTGCCCAAATGATGCCCAAGAAAATACAAATATAAAGGAGATGGAAATGATAAAGGCAAGCTAAGATTTGAAAACTGAATTCAGTAAAGAGATAGAAAAATTGAAGAGCTATTAACCCAAGAAGAAGATGTAATTACACGCCTTAATATGTCAAGTGGAACATATAAAGCATCAAGCGGATGATAGAACAGAATAACAAGCAAAGGAAAGGAAATATTTTTTAAAAGTGAAAACAGAAAAGAGAAATGCATAAAATGTGGTGCACCATCTAAAGTTCAAACCTTCAAATTATAGGGATAAATGAGGGAGTATCTCAGGTCATTGGCATAGAACAGATCATCAACAAGATCATAGAAGAAAAATGAATGCTATAACCATGCAGATATGAAAAGCACATAAAACATCAAATAGACAAAAGCCAAAGAGCATCACCATGGATGGCATGGCATAGGTAGCACACTAAGTATACAGAACAAAGAAAGAGTAGTGAAAGCTGTGCGAGAAAAGATAAAAACCAAAACAAGTCCCACATAAAGGAAAACTGTCAAACTAAGAGCAGTGGAAATGTTGGAATTGAGAGAAAAGCCTGAAGCAATGCATCCGAAGCCCTAAAAGATCATGATTGCCAACCTGGACTACTGTAGCCAGGAAAACTATCTGACATACTTTGCATGATATGAATAACTAAAACAAACAAACAAACAAACAATCAAACAAACATACCCCAATTTATACCTAGCAGACCAAACCTTAGCAAAACACAGGAAGCCTACCTCAGGTTGCTGAGAGGAATAAACATAGACAAGAAACTGCAGAATGAAAACAAATGAAGCTATAATTACGGAAACACAAAATACCATTGAAAACAAACAATTTTAACAAACCACAAAGTCTGCAGTTGACCGCACCTTTCAATTGAAATATAAATATTGGCGGCCTTAATTCTCCAACCAAAGGACTTAGGCTGTTTTAGTGGGTCAAGAAATAAAATCTACCTTTCTGTTGTCTACATGAGAGGATGAAGAAGAGATTCTAATTAAATGGGACTAGGAAACAAGCAAATATTGCTACCTAATATATGAAAACAAGCAATCTTAAAACTAAAACTAATCAAGAAAGATAAAGACACTTCATTATAATCAAGGGAACAATTAATTAAGGAGATATTTCTATCCTAAATATATATGCACCAAAGTCTGGTGCACCCAGTTTTATTAAAAAGTATGTTGCTGGAATTAAAGACACTTATAATAGGTGATTTCAATACCACACTTTCTGCAATTTACATGATACTCAAACAAGAATTAAGCAAAGAAACATCATATTTAATTGACATCATATATCAAATGTACTTAACAGATAACAACAGAGACCACCCAAACACTCACAAACATGTATTCTACTGAGTTCCCTATGGAAGTTTCTCTAAACAAGACATCATGGAACACAAAACAAATCTTAAATTTAGAACAACAAAAATTACTGTGTTTATCCTGTGTGACCATAATGCAATAAATCTTACAATCAACAACAAACAAATCTTTCTTAAGTATACAGACCCCTGGGCATGAAACAATTCATCACTGAATCATGAATGGATCAAAGAGGAAATCAGGAAAGCAACAAAAAATTCTCAGAACTCATTGAGAATGAAAAGACAACACAGCAAAATCTCTGGGATGAATGAAAAGCAGGTCTTTAAACTTAAAACTTTAAATGCCTGCATTAAGAAATCAAAATGAGAACAAATAAATGACTTAATGTTGCAAGTCAATAAGTTGGAGAAATAAGAACAAATCAAACTCAAATCCAGTGGATGCCAAGTGATCATATAAATCAGATTCGTAATTAATGGCCGAAGCAAAAGACACAATACAAGGAGCCAAGGATCAATGGATCTGAGATCTGGTTCACCGTGAAGACAAACATGATCTGAAGACACATTAGGATCATGGGCTGTGGATCCAGCCAGAGATTTCACAAAAGAAGACGTAAAAGTGGCTAAGAACGATCTCACGAAATGTTTATCATCACCTGAGCAGTTAGGAATATGAAATCAAACAACTTTGAGCTTTCATTTTATTCCAGTCAGAATGGTAACAATCAAGAATACAAAACAAACAAACAAACAAACAAAAAACCACTACTACCACCACCAACAACAATAAAAAATAACCAACCAACCAAACAAACAAACAAAAAACGAAACAAACAAACAAACAAAAAAACCCAAACAAACAGGAAAGCCTCATTCACTGTTGGTAGCAGAGAAACTGGTCCAGTCACTTTGGAAATCAATGTGCAGAAGACTCAAAAACTAATGACTATATAGAACTATATATGACTCTACTATATGACTCAGTTATATCTCTCCTTAGTATATGACCAAGGAACTGGATCTTACTCCACAGGTGCCTGCTATCTATGTTCATGCTGCTCTATTCACAATAGCTAAGGAAAGATAGCCTGAATGTCCTTCAACCAACGAACAGATAACAAAAACATGCTAGTTTACATTATAGAATACTATTCAATGATAACGAAGATCAGATCATGATCCTTGCAGGTAAATGAATTAGAACTAGAAAGGATCCTATTGAGTGCTATAATCCAAACCTAGAAAGACAAATGTCACTTGCTACCTCTTTTTGGGGCTTCATAACTCTGAATCTCTAGGTATGAATATACAACTTAGTGCAACAGCATAAACCAGGACAGTAAAAAGGGACCATGGCAGCAGCTCATGGGAGGAGCAATAGAAAGGGTACAAATGACTTGAAGGGGGAAATGGAAAAATGGCCTTTAATTAGGGAAGGAGGGCAAAATAGGAGACACGTGGAGGAGGATAAGATAACAATGAAGATGTACAAAGAAGTCATAAGTAATCATGTTGCTACCAACTTAAAATTATAGATAATACCTATGAATCTATGTGCATACATATATATTATAAATTTTATTTTTCCACCTTGGCTGACAATGCTACCCACATGTAGACTTCCTTTACAAGTACCAAGCATAGAGATTCCCATTTTAAGTTGTTGGTGAGGGGAGTCTAAACAACTCTGAAAACATTACAAACTGTTTCAGTTGTCACTGATACCTTTCATGGTACCAAAAGGTGCCATGTATGCTTCCAAGGGAGCGAAGCAACCAATAGTACTGCCTAGCTACCTGTCTTAGGGTTTCACTGCTGTGAACAGACACTACGACCAAGGCAACTCCTATTAGGACAACATTTAATTAGAGCCGGCTTACAGGTTCAGAGGTTCAGTCCCTTATCATCAAGGCTAGAGCATGGCAGCATCCAGGCAGGCCTAGTGTAGGAGGAACTGAGTGTTCTATATCTTCATCTGAAGGCTGTTAGCAGAAAACTGACTTCCAGGAATCTAGGATGAGGGTCCTAGAGCCCACACTTATAATGACACACTTACTCCAACAAGGCCACACCTCCAAATAGTGCCACTCCCTGGGCCAAGCATATTCTAACCATGACAGGTGCCTTTGAACTACAATAATGAGGAACATGTACAATATTCCTAAGGGTACACTAGTGGCATGTATACAGTGGCAGTAACTAATAATTCTCTAATTGGACTGAAGGCCAACTCAGCAAGAGGGGGAAATCATTCCTGGTATATAGAGGCCCTTTCCAACTACACAAGGCTAGTGAGGTCATGGATCTCAAAGAACTTACAACTGCCTCTGTACTAAATCAGCATCATTCTTAAATGCATTCTAAATATTTGTCCTCATATCCACAGACACATGATTTATTCCTCTTAGGAGAAACTTCCCTTTGGAACAAATGGAGACCCTTATAGAAAACAGATCAAAATTCAGAGAACAAGCAATTGTGTGCTGTGCAGCTCCCCGCTGTTACATCCACAGGACAACCCTTGGGGAACATTCTGGAAGAAGGGGTGGAGATCCTGTAATAACTAGAGAAGTAGGAAGTCTATAGTGATGTTTTGCCTCCTATTAATGTTAGGGAACCCATTAAGGCTCAACAACATGGTTGCCTAAGCACGAACCAAACAAAGATGTCACCAGTGGACATGAGAACATGGCTGGGGGAAATTTTATGAGGCTCCAACCCCAGGCAAAGAACTACAGGCAACTACAGACTGTTGAGAGCAGGAGAAAGAGTGTTCCCAGGGAAGAGGCCTGTGAGTGGTCAGCCCCAAATTCACATACATACAGGTAATGTCTTAAGGACTCAGCTCCAGTAACCATTGCCTTCTGCTTCCTGGCTATGTGTATAATGCTGTCAGCTGCTGTAAGCTCTTGTCACCCAGCATGACTTTGCTATGAGAGATTGTACCTTTAAACTGTAAGCCAAAACGAATTCTTTCTTAAATTGCCTTTGACAGGGTCTTTTATCACAGTGAGAGGAAAAGTAATCAAGACACTCATATTCCTAGTCTTTTAAAGGGGTGTTGACTTATTTTTGCCCCTGAGTTTCTTTATATAATGTATATTATTGATTTGGGTATATTGTCCCATTCTTGTATCTTTGGAATAAAGTCATCATGATTCTGGTGAATGATTCTTTCTTTGAAGTGTCTTGGATTCAGTTTGCAAGTATTTTATTGAGAGTTTTCTCACCTATGTTCATCAAATTTGCCTAAAATTTTCTTTCTGTTGTTACTGTATCATTACCTAGTTTTTGCACTACTGGTTTTATACAAAGAGTTTTGTAGGCTCTTCTGTCTAGTTAACAAAATATTGGTGTTAGTTCTTTAAAATCCTGGTGAAGTTCAGAAGTGGATACATCTGAGTTAGACTTTCATTAGTTGGAAGAATCTTGATAGTCTTTTATTATTCAATTTCATTTTTCATTATATAGTGATTTAAATTGCTTGCAACCTCTTGTTTTAATTTTGTTAGGCCACATTTCTTGAATTTGTGCACTTCTTTTCAATTTTTTCAGTTTATTGGGTTGTAAGTTTTAAAGGAATTTCCTGAAGATATCTAAATTTTGTTGCTATGGTGTCTCCATTTTTTCCTCCTAATTTTTTAAATTTTGGGTTTTCTCTCATTTTCCTTTGACTAGTTCGGTTGTGCATTTGTGGATTCTGTTCTTCTTTTCAAAAAACAACTCTTTGTTCAGTTGATTCTTAACAGATTTTCATTTCTATGACATTCATTTATGCCCTGATGGGTGGGTATTAAATTTTTACATGGCCGATTTTAAGTTTGACTTGTTCTTGGTTTTTCATGGTCCTACAGTGCAATGTTGTTTCTTCAAAGTCTCTGGATTTTGATATAGGCTCTTATAACTATGAAATTTTATAAGATTGTTCTCATTACATCATATAGGTTTGGGTATGTTGTGATTTTTATTTGCATTAAGTTTTAGGAAGTTTTTTTTTTTAGAAATTTCTTTCTTGCATTTTTCAATGACTTGTTTATAATTCAACAGTGTTTTATTTGATATTCACAAGTCTTTCATTTTCTGTCATTTCTCTTGCTACTGATTTCTAGTTTCATTCTACTATGAACATACCTTCCAGGACATGAATGCTAACTTTAACCTTTTATTTCTCTATAGAGGGCAATAGACTTGTTTCTTTTTTCCTTTTCTAGAAGGAAAACTCTGTGGGTTTGGAAAGAGCTGGCATATCTATAAATTTCACACAGGCATTCTGATGTATCTGCTCTTGTGAGATGTGAAATGTAAATTGTGGACCAGAAATACGATGGCTTGAGAGGCACTGTTTTAGATGGGGTGAACTGACTTTTCAGTCCATACTGTTTCTGTGCAAAGTACCTATCCTGCCAGGCTATTGGACATATTTTATGCAACAGAGAAGCATCCTCACCAGCAACGTCTCCATTTCATAGCTATGGAATGGATGCCTGAAGGGGTGAATCTAAGGCCGATCTATACATGTGACTTTATTTTACTGAGCAATGATAAAGAAGAGCTCAGAACCTCAAGGGCAGAAAGTGGTATGAAGTTCACTGGAAAGATGTTGACTAGGGAGTAGCTTTCCGGTGGATGCCTATGGGAGGGATAAGGCAGGCACAGAAGTGCAAAGAGAAGGAACAGAAGGTACGTTAAGGAAATATGTGCCTGGTATCTTTGACCAATAGTTAAGAAGTTCTGGAAACACAAGGTCCAAGTGATTCATCAGAATTTTCCCAGTTCATGAGATCCAAGCCAGGATAGTTTTATAGCAGAGTGTCCATTGCTCCTTTAAGCGAGTTACAAAAGAAGAAAGTCCCTTAGGACAGGAGCTCTGAATCCAAGGCACGTGATGACTCAAAGCCATCTATGAATTAAATCTCAGCATGTGGATCATTAAGATCTTTCTCAGAGAAGAATCATGGCTGTGGCTCCACACATCCTTCCTGTCAGGCTTTCTGAATACTGTGTCCATGGGATGTCAACTTCAAGTGGCAAGACGTGAACTTGAAGCTGCAAATCTCTGGCTTTCATGCCTTGTTATTATCCGTGCTGTTTTTGTTGTTGTGTTTGTTTTTTGGCTTAATTTTTAATGTCTTTCTTAAGAGTTGATGATTGAAGTTGTTATGTTCAGCTATGAGCCGTTGAACTGTGAGGAGTATTGCTTTTATCTTTAACGTCAGTCACTAAAACTAATAATGTTAGATGTGTCCTTAAAAAGGGTAACGTCCTAGCTTAGGAATGGAATACTTAATGTCAGGCTTTCCTAGTATATCTGTAAATTCCATAACTTTAAGGAGAGTCTGCTTGTTCTCCCTGGAGCTGTGTGTTGATAAATGACTGTCCCAGGGACATTTAGGAATCCTCATCTTTCATGTCTATAGACACTGCCTTTCATCTGATGAGCATTGAGCCAGAATTCTCCAAAATAGTGGAGTACTTGAAGGCATTATGAAGACCTTGTTATCGAACTTCACCAGCATTATCAGGGACCTGGGTGTGGGTGTTGGCTTCTACCTATTCACTTCACTGACGTGTCAGTGCTTTACTTCATTGCACTTACTTAAAGGACACACTTTTTGGGAAGATAAAGTAGTTTAATACACAGAAAACATTTGGCCATACTTAGCATATATACGTTCAGAGCTCAATAAGTATTAGATATTATTTTTAAGGCTTTTGATTCTTCAAGATGAAATATGCATCCTACAGTTTATAGGTGTTTAAAAAGCACAGTGACACTACCACCACCATGTTCCACTGTTGACTGCAGCTGGGGTTTCTGAGAAAAGATATGTTTCTAGACTTCTTAATACTCGTCCTTAATAATAGTCTTTGGAACTAGTGTTCAAGGGACAAAGATGGTGAGAAGGAAAGAGTACCAAAGTCACTCATGTAGCACCGAGTCACAAGGCTTGGAGATGGAAAAGGACTTAAAGAACAGCTTCCTATGGCATCTCCAATAAGGGCAAATTCAGGACTCTGTGGCATTCCCTCCTCAAAACAGCAAATCAATCACACTCATAGGCAATTGTGTCGAAACCCTAATTTAGGACAGAATTCAACTTCAGAATATCTACCTGGCATTCCAATTGTGTTTTCTGAGACCACACAGAACAAGTTTAACTTCTTCGACATCCTACTTCAGCTTCCTAAAGTCCTCCTGTAGCTGACTTCAGGAACTCCAGTGTGCAGTTGTAGAGCTTTGTGACTTCAATTGGCTCACTTCAAAGGTTGAGTTGTGATCCATAGTCTCTTGCTTCACTGTTGATGGCCAGATACGTGGATTAGTTTTACTATTAAGTGGGCTGAATTACAGATCTCTTATAGATTTGTATTGGAAGTCATTTTTTTTTCTATCTACTTATCCACTGCCTTTGTGAGAGTCTTTGTGTGTGTGTGTGAATATATATATATATATATATATATATATATATATATATGCTAGAATGTTCCATGCCTCACTATATATATAGTTCATCCTAAACTTGTTGTCCAGATTGGTTTTTGTCAACTTTTCACAAATCTAGACATATCTGAAAAGAAGAAATCTTAGTTGAGAAAATGTTTCTGTAAGATTAGCCTAAAAGCAAATCTATGGTGTGCTTTCTTAGTTAGAGATTAATGTGAGAGGACCCAGCTCATTTTGGGCACTGTCCACGTTGACCCTGGGTGGTGTAAAAAAAAAAAACAGTTCAAGGAAGCTATGGAGAATAAACCATTAAGCAGTATTCCTCCATGGCCTCTGCTTCAGTTTGTGCCTCTAGCTTCCTGCCTGAGCTCCTGCCCTGACTTCCTTCAGTGAGAGAGTGACTTGAGAGTTGTAAGATAGAATTCGTTTTTTCCTTTCCAAGTTGCTTGGTCATGATATTTCATCACAGCGATAGAAATTCTCACTAACACAGTCATCTTTGCCTTGATAATCTTGTCGTCTACTCTCCGAGACCAGGGGAAACTTAAACATTGGGATTAAGATACAGGGCTGATTTTGATTGCATGACTACTAACTGCTTAAAACTGACAACACTTTTATCAGAACAAAATTTGGGGAAAACCGACATTGTGAGAATAAAAATCCCAGAAAACAACTAATGCCACTGAAGAGACAAAAGAAGCTAGGATGTTTAAATGTGTGAGTATTAACTTTTCCTCACCTCCTGTCAATAGTTACTATGTCTTGGTCATGGGAAATGGCAGTGTGTATGTATGTTATAAATAACCAGTACTGATTGACATGAACCAAAGATTCAGATCCCACCCCCTTTCCCATCCACTCTGATTTTCTTTCTTCTTTATGTTTGTTTCCTGTGTTCCCTCTCTTCACCTCTACAGTGGAAATTGAATCCAGGTTGTCACATATAAGAAAAGTGCACTAGGAAAGGGCTTTACTGGTGAGCTACATCTCCAGCCCTCTGTCTTGACAGACAAATAACAACATATGTTCTTAACTTTCCCATGATTGCGTAGTGGGTATTTAAGTGGGACCTAGTTGGGCTCACTGATATGCTAGCTTTCATTTACAAAGGACAGTGGACACTTACCTGACAAAACAAGTAGATAGGTCACGACTCAGTAATAGCTAAGTGCACTTTACTGTCAAAAAGACCTTGATCCAGATTTAACATGATGCTGTATTTTCTTTGAGCTTCATATCTCCGCTACAGGATATTGGCACAGAACTTGGAGTGTACCAGTGGTATTAATCTGGGATACAAACACAGAAGAGAGGGCACAGAAGAAGACCTAAGAGCAGTAGTAGCAGCAGCATTGAGTTAACTGATGTCCCTTTCCTCAACCCCTTTACTATGAGGCCTTCAAAACACCCGTTAAGAAATGATATAGACTGATCACTTCTGTTTACCTCTCATTTTCTCCTTCTCCAGTTGGTATTTCTGTTTTGGATAGAATTTACTTACTTCACAACAATGTAATATACATATATATTATAGTATACAATAATATATAAATACAAAGATATATAATTATAAATATAATTGTATATTTAATTATATATCTTTAGATTAATGTTACAGTTGGGCTTAAGGTCAACTTTCCTCACATTAGAATCACCTACATGGGGAACTTCATCTGGTGAATTGTCCTGATTGATGTGAGAGGCCCACTAGGCTAGTGGGTGGCAGTTTCTGGTAGCAGCCCAGGTAAAAAGGCTATTTCAGAAGAAAGTTAACCTTTCCTTCTAGTGACTTGGTTTTCCCTGTTGCCCTGCTGCTGCTGCTGCTGCTGCTGCTGCTGCTGCTGCTGCTGCTGCTGCTGCTGATGATGATGATGATGATGATGATGATGATGATGATGATGATTAGGATGCTGACCATGATGATGATGATTTCTTTGCTAATTGCAGAACTAGTGTCTTCCTTCTTCCATCATTGGAATATGGATCACTGACTCTTCAGGAACTTCCTGGGCTCCCGGTGGCAGACTGAGACTGATGAGGCATCAATAACTACTGGTCATTGTTTCCACCCTTAATCCTGCTGTGCCTGACCCACTCCAGTGAGAGGCAGCTCTTCTGAGACTGCTCTAGCTGTTGAGATACCCAGCTTTACTGTGTACCAGCTTCTCAACATCTCAGATATGGCTAGGCGACTATTATTATTTTGAAGGTCAGTTAGTAAACTCTCTCTCTCTCTCTCTCTCTCTCTCTCTCTCTCTCTCTCTCTCATACATGCACATGTACATACACACGTATCCTCTTGATTCTTTTCATCTAGAGAACCCAATGGAAACAAACTGGTAGATGTTACATGGACCTGCTGGGCTTTGAGTTTAATACAATAATTAGTATTTGTTATATTATTAATAAACATTCTGAAAAAAATGGCGAATTTGCTGAAGATGAAAATACCTCAGCGTAGTAAGACCTGGAAGTGTTCCTTTTAATTACTTTAAATTTTCTGAGTAAACAGCCAAACCAATATTTTTTTGTTATATAGTTAAAGGTTATCACATGGCTAAATTATGGCCAAAGAAGTAAGAACGGAAGTACTATGCCTTCTTCTAGACATGGTCTGTGATACCATTCTTCACACAATCCCTTTCTTTCTTAGTACCTACTGCCTGTATGCAGAGTGTTCCAGGGACTTAGAGGGAAAGACTGTCATAAGATGGGCTGGGCAACAAACTTCTCAAACTTACTTTAATGACTTCCTTTTTCATGAGTAAAGTTTCCTTCTCTTTTAGCATCCATTAGCTTCTTTTTCTTCTATACCTATTTGGCCACTGGTGCTCAATAAAATTGCATGGGTCACTCAAAATCCAGAGCTGAGATTTACCTAGGAAGCATTCTATCCTAAGAGTAATTCATAGTAGTTGCTTTGAGGCTGACTCCTAAGTATTTTCTTTGTTATTCTTTAAAAGTTTCCTACCTGTGTACAGTAAGATATGATCATGTACACTAAGATATGATCATGCATAGTAAGATATGATCGTGTACACTAAGATATGATCATATTCAATAAGATATGATCGTGTACAGTAAGATATGATCATGCACAGTAAGATATGATCATGTACAGTGAGATGATTATGCACAGTAAGATATTATTGTGCATAGTAAGATATGATCATATACAATAAGACATGATCATGTACAGTAAGATATGATGATGTACAGTGAGATATGATCACATACAGTAAGATACAATCATGTACAGCACCTTTCCATTTCCTTTCTCCCAGCTCTCCTCATCTTTCTCTCTTTTAACTTCACCTCCTCCTCCTCCTCTTCTTCCTCACTAGGTCTAATGAGTGATGCACAGATGAGCCTGGGTATTGGGCTGTCCACTGGAACATGGAAAGCACACTCTCAAGTTTAATTTGTTTTCTCATCCTCAGCAGCTGTCAACTCAGTAAGGGGTGGGACTAAAGATCTTTTGACCGATCTACACTGGAATTTTGGCTGTCTCAATATTGGGCAGGTTTTATGCAGTTGACAATGGCTGCATGAGTGTGGAAGCCGTGTTACATCACAGCACTCCTCTTCCTCCTCCTCCTCTTCCTCCTCCCCTTCCCTCTCCTGCTCTTCCTCCTCTTATGATTTCATGATGTTTCCTAAGTCTTGGTAGGCCTGGGCAGTTGATAAAGTTGTTCCATGTAAGGTTGAGCACCCAGTCCCATATTTTTGTTGTCCCAATTGCCTTGACAAGTTATATGGATGTCTCAACAGTTAAGGGTACTTTCCGCTCTTACGAGGACCCAAGTCCAGTTTCCTGCACCCCTATGGCTGTTCCTAACCCTCTGTGACTCTAGTTCAATGGGATCCAAAACACTCTTTTGACTCTGTAAATACCAGGCATACATGTGATATGATACTTGCAGGCAAGCCCTCAAACTCATAAAATTAGAAAATAAAAATAAATAAATAGAGAAAGCCTTTAAATAGCATCTAAAAACTGTATGTACAGAGGCAAATTTTAAAACGTGTCCATTTAGAGAAATTATAACAGCAGGTTCCGTCCTAGGGCTATGACTTACAGAGAGGGACATTTTATCAGATTTATAGTACAGGGCATGGATTTCCCTCCTGTGCAGTGGGGCTGAAATCCAATCAGAAAGCAGTTATTTACCCCATAATGATTATGCCACTATTATATCAGTGGGTACTTAATTGACTGCAAAGTTGGTATTGTAGCATGGTCCATTGCTGGGTAAAACCATTGATGTTTTTTCTCAGTAGGCTACATAGCACTTATGTCCCTGTGAAAGCTCTCTAGGAGAAAGGAAACGTCCCTGGTAGCATGAGATTGGTTTCTCCACATTCTGCAAAGAAAATGTGTGGTGTCTTCAGTAATAGGATCTCATCGTGAAGTTATTGTGGGAACTAAGGGTAATGATGATAGTCTGCACTGTTGTGGGGACTCCAAGATCTTCTCTGCCAATAGATTGTAGGACAGTCCCACCCCTTGCACTGTGATTTCTGTTTAACAATCCATGTCTTCTTGGGCTGACACTGTCCACCCATGCAGGGGATCTCTGTTACAACTTACTTTTGAAAAGTCATATTCTGAAATTAGCTTGCTAATTAATGGGTTTCCATACTGGCCCTCCATATATCTATGGTGTATCACCTAACATATTTCAAAGTGCATTTTAACATTCCACATCTGTCCCACTCAAAAATCAGTTCCACGAACTCAGAGAGCACGGTTTCGCCTCTTTTATTACTTCAGTGCCCAGTAAAGTCCAACACGTCCTGGGTGTATAATGCATCTTCATTTAGCACGCCATCAGTTTCCTAGTGGAGCAGATGAGAAGCCAGCAGCTGTGGGTAGTACTTCCTATTACAAGCGAGCAAATTCATTCTGAGGTCGGGGTCTTGTATAGCATGTATATCACTGTGGATGAGTCTATTAGCATTTGAGGTGCCTTTTAAGAAGAACTTAAAGTAAGGAAAAAATTATGGTTTATTTCAGATGTTTCAAGCAATGCCAAACACACAATAAAAACCACAATGACATTGTAGCTTTTTTGG
Source organism: Rattus rattus (assembly GCF_011064425.1). Classification (NCBI taxonomy): domain Eukaryota; kingdom Metazoa; phylum Chordata; class Mammalia; order Rodentia; family Muridae; genus Rattus; species Rattus rattus. The sequence continues at coordinate 9,926,600 of NC_046157.1, forward strand.
GATTATATTGATTGTTAATTTTAATTAATTTCTGGAGACGTATTCTCATTTAGTCCAGGCTGACCTCAGGATCATTATGTAGCTTAGGATAGCTTTGAATTCTTGATCCTCCTGCCTCTACTTCCCAATTGATGGAGTACAGTGAGGGGCCACTATGGCCAGCTCTTTGATTTTAAGCAATGATGCTTTTATTAGGAAGATATATCACCTAGGTGTTATATTCTTTCTTCCTGCCTCAACCTTTTAGGAATTTGGCAGGGACACATGAATCTCACTGTGAAGTGGAAATCGAATAGACATTGTAGGTGGGTGGGGGAGAGGTCTGGATGCAGGTGGCTAGGATGGGAACAGGAGAAATCAGGTGGGGAGAGGATGGGGTTTAGGACAGTACTTGGAGAGACAGCTGGAATCTGGGGGCATTTCTGGGACAAGCTAGAAACCCTGTGCAGTGGAAACCACCAGGAATCTATGGGGGTGACCCTAGTTAAGACTTAGCAGTGGAGGATATGGAACCTAAACTGGCCATTTCCTGTAACCAGGCCAGACTTCCAGGGAAGGGATTTTGACAGCAATGCAGCCACAAAACATTCCATCTACAATCTGTCCTGCCTACAAGATGTGTTGGGTAAAAGTGGCATGGAAATTGTGGGAGTGGCCATGACTGAGATCCATGCCTTGAGAGGGAACCCACCTATGACATTGCCTGGAGAGCCAGGACCCAGAGTCTGGATAGTCCAAAGATCTAGGAGAGAAAATGATTCCTAATGATCTTCTGCTATGCTCAGAGATTGGTGCCTAGCTCAATTGTCATCATAATGGCTTCACCCAGAAAGTGATGGAAACAAACCTTTGGTAGAGCCTGGACAAACCTGTGGAAGAAGGGGAGAAAGGATTAAAGGAGTGAGGGGGGTTAAGGACACCACAAGAAAACCCACAGAATCAACTTACTTGAGCTTATAGCGGCTCACAGAGACTGAATCCCCGATGTGGAGGGAAGATGAACAGGGCTGTCCTAGGTAGGCTCTCTGCACAACACAGTTGTGTAGCTTTGCTGTCTCATGGGACTCCTAACAGTGGGAGCAGGAGTTGTCTCTGACTCTGTTGCCTGCTGTTTGGACCCTTTTCCCATAAGGAGTTACCTCATCTAGCCTTACTAGGTCAGGAAGTGCCTAGTCTTTCGCAGCTTGATACCTATGACTGGTTGATGTCCACGGGAGGCCTGCCCTTTTCGGAAGAGAAACTATGGAGGAGGGGATGGGGATGGTGTGGAAAGGCAGTGCGGGGAGAAGCTGGGATGAGAGGAGAGAGAACTGTAGTAGAGATGTAATATAGATATAGAGTATGTATGTACTACATACATACATACATACATAAGACTGTGGCAAAAGGAACTTCTAAATGCAGTCATTAAATTAATTCAACATTAATTGAATACCTGTGCTGTGATAGAAGAATGAAGCATGTGATAGAAAAAAGATTCACAGCAGAGAGGAAGCGCGTGGGAAATGGAGAGAGTCCCGGAGACACTGCCACAGCAGCTTTAACAGAAGTGAGCACAGCTGCCATGGCTGAGCGTTATTGCCATTAATGTCTATTACATTAACTCTATTATATCCAATGCTCGAAATAACCCTGAAAACGAACCATTTTCGGACACTTTTACAGTTACGGAAATAAAATTTCTGAGCCGTCGAATGACTTGCTCAAGACTTTAGGACAGGCTGCAGTGTGATTTGAATATTTGCTTTCTCTGGATTCATACACAGATCCCCACCTCTGGACACTTGGGCATCGCAGGGGGTCGGCAAGCGTCTAGAATATGCTCTGTGGTGTTTGCTCAGTCCCAGTGCTTTCCACCTGAACATGTAGGGGATTATCACAGTCGGAGTGCCAGGCAAAGACTAGGTGACAACGGACATCCCTGAGCCGAGGAACTCACAGGGGAAAGACATCAGTCCTGAGAACATAGGACAGAACTAAACGTTTGTGGAAATGGATCTGGAGAGTATCCAGAAAAAGTATTCCGCCTGTGCTGATGGGCAAACCATCTAGTGACATTTTCAAGATGACTGAACCAGATGATGCCCAGTTTACAAATCTAGCTTTAGTGCTTTAGTGAATTGATACTGGAAGTGAGAAAATGTAAGCCTTTAAGCCAGTGGTTCTCCACCTTCCTACCTCTTCAACCTTTTAATGCCTCATGTGTGGTGACCCCACAACCATAAAATTATTCTTGTTGCTACTTACTAACTGTAATATTTCTACTGTTATGAATTTAATGCAAATATATGATATGTGAACCCTGTGAAAAAAAATCATTCAACCCCTTAAAGGGTCACAACCCACAGGTTGAGTGTAGTTGAGTGTTTTTTTAAAAAATAATACCTTATTGACCTGAAGCCAAAAACATTGTTTTCACATTTTCAATAGTTTCTTTTCTGCCACAACAGAAACTGAATACTCACTACCGACTGCATGGTTTGACTCCTCCAATCTTTACCCCCTCTGATTTATGAACATTCTTTAGAACATGGTCTTGTTACTTTAACGTGAGTGCTGCTGCTGTTTAGCCAGGATCCTCTGCATCTGTGCATGTGTGTACTGATGATTCTTTCCAACGCCATGTCTACTCCCTGTTACATACTTCATCATATTGCATAGAGCCTTTAATTTAATAGGCACTGGATTAAAACTGAGTAAATTTAATGAACTGGATGGTTTGGTATGTTTTTAGTAATGAAATTATCTCCAAAGGTAGAGGAAAATTAGATTAGATAACTCCTTTAAAAAGATAATTCATGAAAAGAAATTCTCAATTATTCCCTAATCACTTCTAAAAATAATGCTGTATCATTAGTGAAAATTTGAGAAAGCAGAAAAAATATCTTTTAATGGAATAACTAATTTAAAACCACTGGAGTCTTTTACTCTTAGTATTAGTTCTCCCTAGTCCCTGTGTGTGTGTGTGTGTGTGCCTGTGTGAGTGTGAGTGTGTGTGTGTGTGTGTGTGTGTGCCTGTGTGAGTGTGAGTGTGTGTGTGTGTGTGTGTGTGTGCGTGCGTGCGCATGTATGAATGCTAGAGTGCAAGGTCAGAAGACAACTTTGAGAAGCTGTTTCTCTTTTACCTTTACTAAAAGTTAAAGGCTTGAGCTTCACTGACCCATGTTTCCATTCCTTTTTAATGCACACTTCTTTGTTAACAGACAAGCATTTAATGCTTAATTTTAATATTAAAAACGTTATGCTATTCTCCTCAATTGTTTGCAACTGGCCACATAGCAATTGTGTTGAGTTTACATTACCATATGTGTAGGTTGGGGAGAGGAGGCCATCTACTCTCTCCCTCACTGTTGGTAGAGTCTTACTTGTTGCCACTACTCACTAGGAAATGAGGCAACATAACGGGATCAACAGTGGGCCACTTGGCTGTGTTTTAAAATCACTGGACAATCTTTCAAAAACTCTTCATGTCCAGGAAATACCCAACTCATTAAATAAAAATCTGTGGGTACGACTGGATGTTACAGGACATTAGTAATTACTAAAGTGCTACCGGTGATCTCAAATAAGTAGTGGAAAGAACCCAGACGTGGTAGTTTGAAATATAATTGCAAACTCAAGTTCTGGCACTATTGAAGTAAATGCTGGAATGTTTCAATGAGCAATCATTGGTGCTGTCTGTTTTCTGCATTTGTGTCCTGGGTTGGGAGGAATGGCTGAAGGGTTCTAAAGTAATTGCATTCTAATTTGGATTTTCTCTTTGCATAGGAGACTGCTATAGGAGACTCTATTTACAGTAAGTATACAGTGTGTGAACTCGAGAAAACAGAAAGATGCCAAAAAGAAAATAGGTGTGGTTCATTTACACAATGGAATACTACTCAGCTATTAAGAATGAAGGATATTCTGAGTTTCGCCGGCAAATGGATGGAAATAGAAACTATCATTCTGAGTGAGGTAAATCAGACCCAAAAGGACATGCACGGTATGTTCTCACTAATAAGTGAATATTAGCCAATAAAAAGTACAGAATATCCAAGATAGAGTCCATAGAACTCAAAAAGATCAACAAGCTGAAGGGCCTAAGTGAGGACGCCTCAGTCCCACTTGGGAGGGAGAAGAATGCAACCACAAGGGGGGAGGGTGAGAAAGGGGATGGCGGAGGGGGAGAGGGGAACATGATGTGGTATTGTGTGGGGGGAAAAGAACTGAAGCCCTGAGAGCCAGCAGAAAGAATGAAAACAGGCAACCTCAGGAGGAAGGAGGTTGGGAGGACCCTCTAGAATGTACCAGAGACCTGGGAAGTGAGAGACTCTCAGGACTCAAAGTGTGTGTGTGGGGACCTTAGATGAAATGCCCTACAGTGGAGAGAGGGAACTTATTGAACCCACCTCCAGCAGGAAGACAGGGCATCAAGTGAGGGATAGGGTTGCTATCCCACAATCAAAGCTCCGACCCATAATTCTTTCTGTCTGAAAGAAATGGAGGGATGGAAATGGAGAAGAGCCTGAGGAAAAGAAGGTCCAGTGACAGGCCCAAAATGGGATCCAGCTCAAGGGGAGACCTGATTCCAAGACCTGACACCATTACTGAGGCTATGGGGTGTTCACAAAAAGGGACCTATCATGACCGCTCTCCAAAAGACCCAACAAGCAGCTGGCTGAAAGACTCAGACACAGATATGTGCATTCAACCAATGAACAGAAGCTGCTGACCTGTCCGGTTAAATTAGGGAAAAGTTGGAAGAAGCTGAGGAGGAGGGAGACCCTGTAGGAGGACCAGCAGTCTCACTTAATCTGGACCTTCGAGATCTCTCAGACACTGGATCACCAACCAGGCAGCATACACCAGCTGAGCTGAGGCCCCCAACCCATTTACAGCAGAGGACTCCTGGATCTGGGTTCAGTCAGAGAAGATGCACCTAATCCTCAAGAGACTGGAGGCACCAGGAAGATTAGAGGACGGGTGGGGTGGGTGAGGTGGGGTGGGGATATCCTTGTGGAGACAGGGGGTGTGGGGCAGGGAGGAAATATGGGATGTGGAACTGTCTGGGGTGGGGTGGACAGGGAGGGGAATAAAATCTGTAGTGTAAAAATAAATAAATAAAAAATAGGCATAGGGCAAGTCCATTTAGGACTTAATGTGTTCAAAGGAAAACCAAATGAAACAAGTCAAAACACCAGGTATGTCTGAGTCGTGTCCTCAGACACTACTGCTCACTGTCCCCTGACACCTCTGCTATGATCAGCTTGGATTGTAGAGGATTAGAGAATGAAAGTGGTTAAGAGAGGAGTGTAGAAATAAATGAGGCTGTCGTCATTTGGTTTGGAACTATGGATTTCCATTTGATACCTCCAGAGTAATTTTATTTACTGCAGCATGTCGTGTAAGGCCACCCAGTCAACAATGGCATTTAGGATAGAAACTGGAAGGCTAGTCTGGCCTGTTATCTTTCGTTGCCTGTTGGCTAGTTACCAATGTTGAAGAATCCAAAATATTTCAGATTTTCTGACTGCTTGGTTAAAATCCAAGAATGCTGTGTACAATTAAAGAGTAAATAACACTGTTAGCTTATTAGTTTCTATTAATATGTTTACTTTATTTGGCTCCTTAAAGGAAAGAGACATTGAAATGTATATTTCAATGATGCTTGGAGGAAGTGGGTGCTCAATGAAGGAAGATAACAAGATGGATGTTAGCAGAAGAAGGTAACCTATTACAATCTTCTTCTTCTTCTTCTTCTTCTTCTTCTTCTTCTTCTTCTTCTTCTTCTTCTTCTTCTTCTTCTTCTTCTTCTTCTTCTTCTTCTTCTTCTTCTCCTCCTCCTCCTCCTCCTCCTCCTCCTCCTCCTCCTCCTCCTCTTCTTTCCTCTTCCTCCTCTTCCACTTCTTCCTCTTCTGCTTCTTATTTTATCAATTAATTTATTTACTTTACATGCATATCATAGCTTCCCCTCCCTCCTCTTCTCTGAGTTTCTTCTTCTTGCCTTTCCATTCCACCATCTCTCCCATTCAGAAAAGGCTCAGATTGCAAACTGGTACAACCACTCTCGAAATCAGTCTGGAGTTTCCTCAGAAAATTGGACATTGCACTTCCTGAGGACCCAGCTCTACCTCTCCTGAGCATATACCCAAAAGATGCCCCAACATATAAAAAAGACACATGTTCCATTATGTTCATAGCAGTCTTATTTATAATAGCCAGAAGCTGGAAAGAACCCAGATGCCCTTCAACAGAGGAATGGATACAGAAAATGTGGTACGTCTGTCTACACGGTGGAGTACTACTCAGCTATCAAAAACACTGACTTCATGAAATTCATAGGCAAATGGACTGAACTAGAAAATATTATCCTGAGTGAGGAAACCCAATCACAGAAAAATACAATGGTATGCACTCACTGATAAGTGAATATTAGCCCAAAAGCTTGAATTACCCAAGATACAATCCATAGACCACATGAAACTCAAGAAGGATGACCAAAGTGCAGATGTTTCATTCCTTCTTAAGGGGGAACAAACATATTCATAGGAGGGGATATGGAGACAGACTTTGGAGCAGAGACTGAAGGAATGGCCATTCAGAACCTGCCCTACATGTGACCCATATATACACAGCCACCAAGACCAGATAAGATTGATGAGGCTAAGAAAGGCATGCTGACAGGAACTGGATATAGATGTCTCCTGAGAGACACAGCCAAAACATGTCAAATACAGAGGTGAATGCTAGCAGCAAACCACTTAACTGAGAACGGGACCCCCATGGGAGAAATTAGAGAAAGGATTGAAAGAGCTGAGGGGGCTTGAAACCCCATAAGAACAACAATGTCAACCAACCAGAACTCCCAGGGACTAAACCACTACCCAAAGACTATATACATGGACTGACCCATGGCTCCAACTGCATATGTAGCAGAGGAAGGCCTTGTTGGGCACCAATGGAAGGAGAAGTCTTTGGTCATGACAAGGTTGGACCCCCAGTGTAGGGGAATGTCATCAGGGGTGGTTGGGAGAGAGAGTGGATGTGGAGGGGAACACCCTTATAGAAAAAGGAGAGGGAGATAGGATAGGGGGCTTATGTCCAGGAAACCGGGAAAGGGAATAACATTTAAAATGTAAATAAAAAAAATCCAAAAAAAACATTAGTTTATCTCTCAACTCTCGTCAGTGAGGCTTCTGCAGTAGATGGTGAATGTAATCTTTTCTCTTAATATTAATACTTCCTTGTTCTTTATCTGTCATTTAAAAAGTCAGGGATGTTTGTCGATAGGAATATATTTAGCTCTTACTTCTATTATTCACCTATAATATTATCCTGTTGCTCTTGGATTGCCAACACCAAAATGGGTACCTGCTGTTCGCTCTCTGTTTTTCAGAGGAAGCTGGAGACTATCATGATGGACTGTGGTGTGGCTATGCATTCCATGCATTAATTGATATGTCTTATGAACAAAGGAGAAAAGCAAGGAATAGCTTGCTGACCTGTGAGAAGAGACATTAAACAGACAAGCATATGCTCTTTCTCTGGACTGTGAACTATACCTTTAAATATTAATAACAGCCCTATTGGCTGTATGTATCTCTGTACCTATACCTAAAAAGGTAATAACATGTTAAACAAACAGCAAAATGTAATGGGTAAGTGATTTTGAAATATAATGTTTTTCTTTAAAAAGGCTCATCAGAAGTCGTGTGGTTTTGTCATTGTTTGTTTTTTAGTTCAGTGCTTCACCAAAATCTATAGGGCCCCCAATAGTCATTAACCATAAGACTGAGAAGTCCTACACCAAACAGCAAAGGAAGGTGTGTCAGTCAGCTGTCATAAAATACCAGAGAAGATGACTGGCACAACTGTGATTCATTTCCTCAGACTTTGGAACCTGGAAGTGAAGGCTTAGTGCTGAGTGAGTTGGCTTCTAGTGAGGCCTGCTATTCTGGCTTGTGAACTTACATCCCCTGATGGGGCCCTCCTTGGCTTTCCTCTCTTCTTCAAGGGGTGGTTCATTTACTTACAAGGACAACAGTCCGATCAGAATGACAGACGCTCTTTCAGACCTCATTCAATGTTAAATTCCTTAAAAGGTCAACTCCAGCTATAAAAGCATTGATATTGAGTTTTGACATATAAATTTTGGGAGCATAAGTTCGAATTTTTAATAAGGAGCAAATGTTGCCCTTTGGAGGCAAGCCTGGTTTATACTGCTATACACCACACTTGCCTGTGCTCTACTATCAGGAAAAAAATTTTCAGACCATGTGGACAATAGCATGGGGACAAGAACATCAAAACCATGTTTTGGGAAGGGCGAGTAGTGTTTAAGGTCTGCCAGAGCAGAAGATTCATGGAGAGATTTAGGAAGCCAAAGTGGAGAAGAGAAATTAAGACACAGCTGATGGCTAAAGAAGTGGAATGATGCCGTATCGCCTGGCGTGCAAGCAAAATAAGAGATGGCCGAGGGCATGGCATGGGCCAAAGCTGCCCTATGGACAGGCCATGAGTGTGAAGGATGTGATGGCGGGTGTGTCAAGATGAGAGGCAAGGCGTCCTGTGAGGAGGTCACCAAGCAATCAATGATGTGTTCTCCAGAGGCAGAGGCTGCGGTTCCTGAGTGCACTGACTTCAGGTCCAGGTTGTGTGAGTTCAAACATGACTTGTGTCACTTGCATCCACAAATAAGTTTAGGAGAATGATTATCTCTCTGGCTTTTGAATCTGTTAGAGTCATATGGGCTGGTGAATGTTTTACGACTGAGTATCAAGTGAGCAAAAATACTAAGGTATTTAGAAAATAGTGGACATGCAGCAGAGTGGATTTCTTTGTTTCTAGAGTAAAGGTGAAAAAAAAAAAAACAAGAGAGAAAAGTGCCAAATCCGCATGCTCCTTTTGTCTGGACAAACTTGAAAATAAATGGTTTTACGAATGATTCCTGCGGGTTCGACTGTATTTCTGTCTTTCATACACCCGCTTCTTGTCAGCAATTTGATTTCCAGAGTCTGCCCTCCCATGATATTTTTCGACCATGCCAAGAGAAACCAGAATATCCCTCCAGTATTGAAAATGCCTATAGGTAATCAATAAAATATTTTTGACTAGGGCATGCAGCTGTTCAACACATTTGCATCTATACTAAAGGTATTTTAAATAGAAAGCTGAAACTATACCAAAAGTCTCATTTTGTATATTCCCACGAACAACTAGACTATAATGAACCAGAACACTATAAAATCTGAGCATGAACATAAACACATGCATGGTGAATTCAAGACAAGCCACTGGAGGTGTTATTACTGTGATTGAAAATATTGTCAAGTTGAAGTTCTTCGCTAGGCTTTCAACGTACAGACTCACATTTCTATATAATCACTCAAGCGATCCATGCTTTTGGTGGATGCTGTTTGGACTCAGTTTGAGTTAGTCTGTGTTTAGATGAATTATGTAAAATCCCCAAATCGTGTGTTTTGTAAACATGAAAAAAGAAAGTGATTCCAATGGATGGGAAAAGTTGTTCCAAATTGGGAAAATGGAAAATCAGGGCCAGATGGATGTGTGTTGGAAAGCTTAAAATGCTAGCATTGTGAACAGCGAGCTTGCATCCTCTCTCCTGTCTTAAAGTGAAGGATTACCTTTTTCTGGCTCCTGGGGACTGGAGAAAGGGCCATTTAATTTTTGTTTATTCATCATTTTATTAAATATTTATAACTAAGGACCTGATGGATGCCGATTCTGCAGAATCTTAAGAACATCACGTATCACAGTGGAGAGGTTTGCTTATAAACCTCAACCCCATGTCTTTACATGTCCAAAGTCAGGAAGTCAAGGCATCAGCACCAGACTCTAACAACCCTTCCTCAACATACAGAGGTGGGAAGACCCACAGAAGGGCACTAGTTAAGCCCTCGGAGGTGTGGCTTAAGCAGGAGAAAAAGTTAGGACTGTGGTTTTGTTGTATTTGAGACCTTCACAATTATAACTAACACCTAAGGGCCCAATATCTAGTGTCCACTTTCTCTAGCCACTCCCAACTATTTGTGATTATAGACACTGGCCCCTGAAAGTTTCATTCGTGTTTGTGCTTTACCCACACATGAGGTGTGCTGAGATGTCTTACTCAGCATGATTGATGTCATGTAGCGAAGTGTGGTGCTGAGCACTTTGCCTGAAGAATGACAAGCCCAGCAAATGGTAGCATGATCAATAGCATCTGTAGGCAGGGAAACACCAGATGAATGGTAGTCATTTATTATGACTTCCTTAGCCACGGTACAACATTGGGCCCAGCCTCAAGGAATCCTGGGACCAACAGGCTGTGCTGGAGATTCATAAACACCTGGCCCCCAGTGAAGATTATGCTAAGCATAATAATAATGAATGAACCAAGTGTCTGGGATCAGAGGAGCCAGCCTGGGACAGACCTACCTTTCTCCCCGTCTCAGGTCATGGTCTATTTCTTACTGAAGGTGGAACGGAGTAAACATTTTCCCCTGCAGTTTGTGAGCTGGATGAGGGGATTTATAAGCAAGGTAAAACATATGAGAATAAGCATAACGAAAACTGAGCTTTTTTTATTTACTCTACAACTAGTAATAGGATCATTTCTACTCTCCATAATAAGAGACACAGAGAAACAATATCCCTGCCACTACCACTGCCACTTTGGAAATTTAAATTCATTCAAAGGGGTTAAAAAAGATCAGCTCAGCAGGCGAGATGTTATGACCAACACAGGCACCTGGAAATGTGGGACAGTGTGAGATGTGATGGTTCATGCCGCTGTTGCTGCTGATGAGCAGAACAGGGGATGAACAGTATAGTATGTTGATATCAGAAAGCAGCCAATGTGAACTGACATCAACAGAGACTAACAAGGCCTCAACATAATTAATAACAACCTGTCTCCCTGATGGTGTTTATTGCAGAACAGACAAAAGCAATTCTATATCTTTTCCTGACAGGCGTACACCACCTTAATTAAGGGGTTAATGATTTTCAGATGAGAGACAAAAAGGCAACGAAGAGCTGTATAAATGAATTGGAAGCTCCAAGCTAAATTTGGGGAAGTTTCATTTGTTTCTTTGCTTGGTTTTGCACTAGGTACAGGAGAAGAAACCAAAGGCATTTCCATTCTTGTCCTATTATTATTATTATTAATTTTACTTTATCTGATGCTCCTGATGTGTTCTATGCTTCACCCACGAAAAGAAGTCAATCCCAAATCTTGTTTTCTAAATGAGAGAGACTATATGCCATCATTTATTTCAGTTTCCCACCATTAGGTGAATTAGATGAGAGAATTATTCAGACTTCTTCCAAATTTAGTGAAAGAAAACTAAACTCTAAACATAACTACATTGAAACACTCTGTTAAAGACACTTTTTAATTCAACTGGTGCAATGGCCCACATTTAGAATCACTTAGTAACCAAATCTCATTGGGTGGGCAATTTTCTAGATCAGATTGGTCTGAGGCCAAGTTTGTGGAGACTTATCTTGATTACAACTGCCGAAGAGGAAACGAGGTCCATCCACAGTGGGCGGCACTATTCCACAGCTGGAGGCTCTTTAACTGGAAAATGGAGACATTTTAGCAGAAGCATACATGCCAATAATTTATTGCTCTCTGTTGCTAATTAGGGATGTGATGTAACATATCACTGAACCTTTTGATGCTTTGACTTTCTTGCTATGGAAATTTCAAGCTAAAATATCCCTATATCCACTAAACTGCATTTATTATGGTATTTTATCACAACAAGAGAAAATAAAACTAAGGCAGAAATCGGTACCAAGAAAAGAGCCATTATAGTGATGAACCTGATCATGTTTCCTCCACTATTTTCGGAAATGTTTCAGAGTTGGTAGCGTAACTTTGCAATCTCATAACCTTCACACGGCACTGATTTTGAAGACAGAGAAGCAAGATCAAGGGGGTTAAGCCAAGTACTGTGCAGAAGGCTTTGGGCCCTCGAAAAGACTCTGGGAGGTCATTGTATTAGGCTACAAAGATGAAGCTTCAGTTGCAATGGAGATTCCAGGATACTGGAGATGTTAGGGCCATGAGTAATCTTTCAAGGAGAGCTGTAGAAGTGCATTGAAGCCAGCCTAAACCAGAGAGAGAAGCTGTGTGTACCCCACAGGGAAGCTAGGGAGGTGAAGCTATTCAAGTCCTTTCGAGCCCAGCCTCTTTAATTATGAGTACCAGGGTCTAGACATGGAACTGTAGCATTTAGTGTTTTCACTGCTGGGTTTTGATTTTGCAATGTTGTGACTTGTGTGTGTGTGTGTGTGTGTGTGTGTGTGTGTGTGTGTCCTGATTCTTCCTTTTTGAAATAGTAATGTCTAATCTGTTATTATATGTTGGAAGTATGTAATTTATTTTTGATTTTATAGTATCTCACAATTAAAAGATTTTGAACTTTTTAAGTGTTGGAGTAGAAAAGGCAAGCATTATGATTAAGTGTGTGTTTCTGCTTGTCAGTATGTGCAATACTGACATGGAGTCTATGGAGGCAAGAAGAAGGCACTAGACAACTTGGAACTGGAGTTACTGTGAGCCACCATGTAGATGCTGGGAACTGAACCCAGGCCCTTTGTAGGAATAATAAGCACTATTAACTATTGAGCCATAGAAAACATAGTAAACCCTCGAGGGTTAGGTTTTTCAAGATGATAATGACTTTTAAAGTTATACTATGTTTTATATTATGAGATAAATATGAGGCTTGGGAAACAAGAGATGGAACATTATAGTGTAGAAGTGATGTGCTTATGTGTTTTGTTGGCAAGAGGTAGAGTTTAGCTTGGGGTAGTGTTGCCTTATTTTACATCGTTGTCACAACCTAGAATCACTGGCAAAAGGAGTTTCAGTGAGGAATTGTACATTAGGGTAACTTGAGGACATGTCTATACAAGATTTTCTTGGGATTTTATTGTTGTGAAGAAACATCATGACATAGGCAAATATTACAAAGGCAAATATTTAATTGGGGTTGGCTTATTGTTTAGAGGACAGTAAGGTACAGGAGGAATAGTGAGTTCTATATTTTGATCTGATGGCAACAGAAGGAGACTAGACTTCCACACTGGGCACAACTTTTGTAGAGGAGACCCCAAAGCCCACCCCCACAGTGTTACACATCTTCCAACAAGGCCACACCTTCTAATAGTGTTGTTTTCTGTGAGGCAAGCAAAACACAGACTTGGCTTGGAGAGGAATGTTTAACAGCAGCAAGGGAGGGGGGGAGAAAAAAGACTCAAAGTCAATCGTGGGGTACATGCTGATGGCCTGTATTCTGCTTGAGATAGCTTTCTAGATTGCCCCCTGTTTGAGACAGCTCTCTCTTGCCAGAAAATCAATTTAAAAAACCCTCTGGATATCTCATCCCTTGCAGACCAAAAGCCCAGCCTTTTATTTACATATCAATTCAGTCATTTACTCCAGGTTACCTTTTGATTATCCCACAATCAGCATTTCATAACCTCAGCTACTTGATCCTTAGAAAGAAAGAGTAATCACATTTTTTTTAAACATTGCAAATGAATTAAGAGATCTGCCTGCCTTTGTAAGCAAAGACAATAAGGTAGCTGGGTGGGATCCTGTCCTGAGATTACCATTCCCACTCTGCCTGGTCCCAAAGTAGTTCTGTCCCAGGCTGACCTTAAACTCAGGAATCGGCCTGCCTCTGTATGCACAAACAATAAACTCAGTAGGGTGGGATCTTGCCCTGTCATCAACATTCCTCCAAATCTCTTTATCTTTCTTCTCTATTATCTTTCTCACAAGCTGGTTCATAGGGCCTTTGTTCTTTTAGGTCCATGAGGCTTCTTTTACAATTTGTATTGTATCTTTCTATTTTAAATAGTTGAGAAATTATATATTCTTGAACTCAAATTTTCTGAGTTCATTCCTACAGCCTTAAGGGTTGTCTTAAAGATTATGGTTTTTACCATATTTGCTAAAGACATAGATACACCCTCACCTCCAAGGTTTTTAATGTTTTTAGTAATCATGGAGTCATTAAGGTTTGCAGGGAGAACATTCTCTGATAATCTTGGCAGGGAGAATATTTCCTATTTACTGAAGGAGGAACATGTAATATATTTATATATTACAACAAGCCTGACACCTAGCAACCATTACACACCATTACACCTAGCAACACTTACGGAGGCCCATGCTCTGCTGATTTTGCTCCAGGGATGTAAAACCATGTCATACCCTCCTTCCCACATGGCCATTCGGGACTCAGCAAGGGTCATACCTATTCAAACCACCATAAGAATCATCTTGATTAAATTAATTGAGATAGAAAGACCTGTCCACCATAGTCTGTAGAATCAAGAATCAGAATAACAAACCTTACAGCCCAGTTAATAAAGATCAGGTATTAATTTGCTTTTAGGTAAATCCAAATTCACTTTCCCATTCTTCCCAGCATTACTTCCAATGGAGTTGACTATAAGCAAAGTTGTAGGTAATCAATTCAGAGAGAAAAAAACCCATGGAAAATTTTACTCTCTATCTATCTATTCTCAAAGAGGGAGAAGACATTCCTTCTTAGAACCGAGAAAGAGTCAGTCTCAGGTTACCATCAGTCACCTTTCTCTGGAGCAATGCCAGGTCTCTCATCATTGATGGTTCTCTAAAAGCAATGCCAGGCTTCCATCATTGGTGACCCTCTTTGTTAGGGAAGAATATATTTAATTTTTCTGCTGCTTATATACACATCATAGTAACATAAAGGAAAATAATATTTAATTAATTATTTAATACTGGTTTCTAGGCTTTAGAAATTAAGTTCGTTTTACATAATAGGTAGTACATATACAGTTTTCCAATTACCGGATATCATTTATGTATTTTATTTTAATAAATCATTTCTCCTACTTATCAGTCTTCTGAACAGCCTATATTATCATCATATTATTTTACAGATAGGAAATGAAGGCATAGACCTATTTAATACTTTGTGTAAGATCATGTAGCCTTATAAAGAGCAAAACCAGCACCAAAAGACCAACTGTCAAGCTGCAGTGTGTGTGCTTTACCACAGTATTGAAAGGGTTTGGTCCCAGTGTCAAGATTTTTCAGCAATGCCTGGAAGAAATATTCAATAAACACTCGAAAGGAACTATCAAAACTGTAAAGTTGAAAACTGGATACAATTACTCCTATGTACCTTGTAGAATATTTGCCACATCTGCATATGATATATGTGTGACAGATGTTATATATGTTTGTTTATAAATGTTACAAATTTAGGACAAACTTAAAAAGATGTGGACATCTCTGGAGGCAAGACTTGCAACACTATATTGTAGGTTGAACAGTTTGTTTAGTTCTCTTTTTCTCCATACCCTTCCCTGGTTGGTGGAACTATTTTTATTGTAAGAGTCATACAAATGTCAATGAAGGGCTTCTTTGGGCCCACTTCTGGTGAATGACCACTGTGTTCCAGGTACTGTGCTGGATATATGTGGAAGAGTCTGTGAAAACAAGAAAAGGAATCCAACATAACCCTTATTTGCAAACCAAGAAGGCAGAGAATACATACAGCATGTTAACATGTTTTTCAAGTAAAGACTTTCTTTGAAAACTCTCTTCAAAGAAGTGTATTAATGAGAACAGCAGCAATAACACTAATAAAATGAGCAATGAAAAAATGGCCTATGGGAAACAGGGGAATATTATTGTGTTAGGAATAGCTACTAATAAGATTGACTGAAAGGAAGAGTGAGGTAAACATTACTTAAACAAGGTGTGGTAAGTAGAATAAAGCCACTCTTCCCCCAGACCATCTGGAACCTAGAATATGTGACCTTACATGTCAAGAAGAAATTTGCTTATGTGATTAAATTTCATGTATACAAGGAATGCAGGCACAGAGGATGGAGCAGGGACTGAGGGAATGGCCAACCAATAACCGGCCCAACTTGAGATCTATCCCATGGGCAAGCACCAGTCACTGACACTATTAATTATATTCTGTTATGTTTGAAGAGAGCAGGAAGTTGTCTTCTGAAAGGCTCTACCCAGAAGCTGACTCAGATAGATGTAGACATCCACAGCCAGACAGTGGGTGGAGTTTGGGGACTCTTATGGAAGAACAGGAAGAAGAATTGCCAGCCCAGAAGAAGATAGGAACTCCATTGGAAGATCAACAACGTAAACTAACGTGGACTCTTGAAGGCTCTCAGAGTCTGAATTACCAACCAAAGAACATACATGGGCTGGACTTAGGCCTTCCTGCTCATATGTAGCAGATATGCAGCTTAGTGTTCAAGTGGGTCCTGAACAACTGGAATGGGCGCTATCCCAATAGCTGTTGCCTGTACATGGAATATGTACTAGCTAGGCTGCCTTGCCTGCCCTCAGTGGGAGAGAAGAAACCTGGCCTCCCAGAGAGCTGAAGTGCCAGGGTGGAGGTGATACCCGAGGCGAGTCCCACCTGCCCAGAGGAAAAGAGGAAGTAGTTGGGGAAGGATTGTGGGAGGGGATGACCAGGAGCTGGATAATGAGTAGGATGTAAAGAGAATAAGTAAAACAAAACCATATTAAATTTTAAAAAGCACATTATTTAATACAAATAATTAAAAAATGTTAAGATAGGAAATTTGCAATGGGCATAATGTAGTCACAGTGGTATTTAGGATGGAGGGAACAATCAGAGTCCAAAATGGAGTCCTGATGCTGAATAGAGGTTGATGATTTGCCAGGAAGGATAAAGGTGACTCTTGTATGCCATAAAAAGAGGAAGAAAATCTAACCTGGGAACTGGGAATAAATGAAATCTTACTTACCACCTTGAATTTAAGACTCCTCTCCTCTCAAACTGTGTAAAACTAATTTAGGTTGGCTTAGGCCACTAATATTAAGCTGTTACAAAAACATGGAAATCAAATATGCACGGGATGGTGTGTTTCTCTCTTACATGTGAATGAAATTGTAGGTGGTCCTTGACTAGTGAGAGGGCTTGATTCACTCAGTGCCAAGAATCCTGACTGTTTGTATTTTGGCAGACTCCCCTGGAAAGGTGTTGCTTTCGTCTGTGGTCCATAACGTCTCACAAGCACACATGTTTCTAGCAGATGGATGGAGGAAGACAAAAAGAAAAGTTTGATCCCTTCTCTTTAGGAAATATTCTAGAGATCACACATCACCTCTCTCTCTCTCTCTCTCTCTCTCTCTCTCTCTCTCTCTCTCTCTCTCCTTCACTCTCTCTGACATTATATATTTATTTGACCAGAATTTTTTCACATGGCCATGCCACAGTAGAGGTTGGGAAATTTTACCTTTGGGTGGCATTCTGCCAAACTAAAAGCTAGGAGTTCTGTTGCTCAATGAAAGATTGAGAGGCAATACTGGAGACAGCTTAGCAAGCATTTTAACAACTTGTTACCCATGTTACTAGAAACTAAAGGTACAGCTCTGATGCTTTATGCTGCAAAGTACTGATAGTGCAGGGGCCTGGAAGATGCAAGGGATGATAAAAGTGACACAATAACGCAGGTCAGGTTTACAAAAGGTAGACATTTATTCACTTTTAAATTTTCAGTGATTTAATTATAGACATGAATATTAATAATGTTAGAATCACCATAGGATATTAATGACAGAATGAATGATTTCCAATAGCTAGAGAATATTTACTTTTTTTGTTTTCAAACAAAAGCTGTACTGGGATTTAAAAAAGCAGAAGCTTTATGAACAGGAAACACAATATATGTTGGTAGAAATAAGTTCTAATGAGATCTAGGGAATAGCTTAATAGTAGAGTCACTGGCTGGCATGTGAGATGCCCTGGATTCTATCCAAACACCACAGTAAAGTTCTAGCGAGCTAGTCATTACTGCAAACACAAAGAAAGTAAATACCAATAAAGCTGGGAGTGAAGAAACCAGACAGTAAAACACTCTCAAAGTTGACAAGATTATACGTCACATCATTAGGAACAAAGATCAATGCTATTTGCATTTACTATCTTTAAAAGAATATGTAACAACACACCAACTATGTCAGACAATCACAAATGTTTTTTCCAACACATCAACATATATTCAAAATATACGAAATATCAACCAACAGAATTGTGATAAAAATAAGTCAGTAAGTAAAGTTGAGGAGTCTTGAAAACTATTGATTCAAATAAATACAAAAGAGTAAAGACATTAAAGATTTGAATAAAAATATTTAGAAGGGTGTTTAGGGCTTTAAATGCATCTTCAATAATAATAGTAAAGTCTTCCAGTGGAAGACTTTATAAGACATCAACAGTTTAGCACTATCTCAGACAGTTTAGGGAAAAACAAAAGCAATGAGAGGAGATGAAAAAAGAAAGACAATTTGGAGAAAGATAGCAAGCTGTATAATGGAATAGGCAGGAAGGAAATAACTCTGATGGAGTGAGACCCAATGATGCTGGCAGCAATAGTCAAGCAAGAAAACCAAAAGAGAAATCAAGAACAATGTTTAAAATGTAAATAAATAAAATGCTTAATAAAAAATACTTGGACTTTGGGAAAAAATGAGCAAGCAAGTGACCAGTGAACAGATACAAGAGAAGGAGTAACGATAGGTAACAATTACAGGTGAGGTAGGCACAGTGCATGCCATTACTAACATCTGTAAGCCAATGAAACTAGATGGAATACATCATTAGTCATAAGAAATTCTACATTTAACAGAATATGGCAAAATTTAAGGTTTAAAAAGTGTAAAATAAATTGAGATAGTTATCAGGGAAGACAATTTTATTTCTTGTATCCCAAACCTTCCCAAGCCCATCTTGAAAACATTACAGGTTGCTTTTGAAAACCAAAATGAGCCAGCCTTTTTACTATTGTACACTAATTGTGCAAGTCACTGGGATTCATCTTGGCAGTGTCACGCATACATATGATATGTATCCTTCATGTTTACCTCAGTGATCCTTTTCTCATACACGTTGTCCTAGGCAGATGTAATGGCTATTCCTGGTTGTCCACTTGACTATATCTGGAACGATACAGTCCAGAATTGGAGGGCTCACCTGTGATACAGGTCTTTAGGCTGGAAGACACAAGTTTCTGACCTGGATCTTGGCATGGAAATCTTGAGTCATGGTGTCTATGAAAAGCTTTAGGCCCAGGCAAGGTAGTATACACCTTTAGTCCCAGGAGACTAAGGCAAGGAGATCTCTGAGTTCGAGGTCATCCTGGGACAAAACAAGTGCCAGATTCAGGCATGGTGGTACACCTTTAATCTGCGTCACACCTTCTGCTGGAGACCTACGTTCATTGGAAGGAGGAAGATTAGCTCTTCATCACTGCTTGCACTTACTTGCCAGCACATCTGTTGGAATCTACTTCTACAGAAGACCAGCTGAAACAACTAGCTTTGTGGGACTGAGCAATTACTAGATTCTTGGACTTCCAATTCATAGGTGACCATTGTTGGGATCACAGACTGTAAGTCATCATAATAAATTCTCTCGATATAGAAAGACATTCCATATGTTCTGTGACTCTAGAAAACCCTAATAGCAGTGGAAAATTGAAAAGTCAACATACCTAAACATACCTTTATCACATTGGTATTTTAAAAAACTATACAAAATAGTCTCTCTGAAGAAAATGACAGGATTATATTATGTATTATGTACCAATGTACTTATGAAAATCTTAAGGAAGTCAGTGGCAGAAAACTACAATCATGTATGAGTCAGTTCTTCCTGTTCCACAGAAGGTTTCCATATCAGACAATCTATAATTTAACAGTGTTAATTCATCAAGGAAATAAATCCTGTGCTTAAGTTAATAGAGGTAGGAGTTTGTTGGATAAAATTTTATTACGTTTATACAAATATCCACAAAACCAGACTTAGGAGAGAATCTCATTAACTAAAAGATATGTGTAAAACACTTCCAAGCATTGTTTTAAAAGAAGAAATGTAGGTATATTTCACATAAGACAAGAAACCTGGTATCAGTAGTACTAATTAACCTAATAGAAAACATAATTGCTATAATTAAGAAGCACAATGTGATATTAACATTGGAAGGGAAAAGTGAAATGATATAATAATTTATGGAAATGAATACAATCTTCTATGCAATGTCATATAAAATAAGTATAATTTCTCTTTTTTCTTTACAATTGCATATATTTATACAATGTAAATTTTTCTGACAGTTACCTCCCATTACTCCAATAATTCCCCATCCCACTTCTGATGATGACCTTCCCAACAAGTCCCCTTGTACGTGTGTGTGTCTCTGTGTGTGCGTGTGTGTGTGTGTGTGTGTGTGTGTGTGTGCGTGTGCCTGTGCCTGTGTCTGTGTCTGTGTCTGTGTCTGTGCCTGTGCCTGTGTCTGTGTCTGTGTCTGTGCCTGTGCCTGTGTCTGTGTCTGTGTCTGTGTCTGTGTCTGTGTCTGTGTCTGTCTCTGTGTCTGTGTCTGTGTCTGTCTCTGTGTCTGTGTCTGTGCCTGTGCCTGTGCCTGTGTCTGTGTCTGTGCCTGTGCCTGTGCCTGTGTCTGTGTCTGTGCCTGTGCCTGTGTCTGTGCCTGTGCCTGTGCCTGTGCCTGTGCCTGTGCCTGTGCCTGTGTCTGTGTCTGTGTCTGTCTCTGTGTGTGTGTCTGTCTCTGTGTGTGTGTGTGTCTGTGTGTGTGTGTGTGTGTCTGTGTCTGTGTCTGTGTCTGTGTCTGTGTCTGTGTCTGTGCCTGTGTCTGTGCCTGTGTCTGTGCCTGTGCCTGTGCCTGTGCCTGTGCCTGTGTCTGTGTCTGTGCCTGTGTCTGTGTCTGTGCCTGTGCCTGTGCCTGTGCCTGTGTCTGTGCCTGTGCCTGTGTCTGTGCCTGTGCCTGTGCCTGTGTCTGTGTCTGTCTCTGTGTCTGTGTCTGTCTCTGTGTGTGTGTGTGTGTGTGTGTGTGTGTGTGTGTGTCTGTGTCTGTGTCTGTGTCTGTGCCTGTGCCTGTGTCTGTGTCTGTGTGTTCAGTTTTTGGGCAGTTAGCCACTGTTACTATGAGTTCATGATTGCAATATCCAGATTGGATCAGGAAGACTTCATTTCATCTCCATGCTTCCATCCTCCAGCTCTTATGACTTTTCTGCCATCTCTACTCAGTGCTGTGAGAGAGATAGCATCATTCTTCTTCTTCCCCAGCGGTTGACCTGGCTTGCTGCAGCACTAACCTGCCAGGAATGATATGCCTACCGGTGTAATAGTGGTATGTCTGTTTGGGAGATAACCAACCACTTCCTGACTGGGTTTGAGGCCTTCTCTATATACACTTGCTACACCAAACTTGGTCAGAAACGTACGGCTGGGGGAGTCTACTATTGAAGTTTTGCTAAATGGAATGCTTCCTGTCTTCTGAGAGCACTAATCTCAGCCTTAGTCACAGATAATCCTCTGATGGTGATAGGTAATGGAGATACAATTGATTAGAATGATGACAATCCCTGCCTATATTCAGCTCTAAATAAATCAAAGTGCAAATCAACAAGAAGAGGGCAACTTGTAAAGATTATGAATAAGAAGTTCAAAGATGGAGAACCTCACTTTTTAGATACCCATGGAAAGACCCTCAACATTAAATAATTAGCTAGATACAGCCTAAAACTAAATGAGACTCAGTTTACACCTACAAGATTAGTAAAGATCAAAAAGTCAGACGGTACCATATTGGCAGAGGGATGGAGGAATGAATCTGCTTGTGCACTGCTGGGAAAATGCAAACTGGTGAGCTCTTCTGGAGGTCAACAAACCACTTCTTTAGGTCTGTTTTTGGAAGGGCTTGCCCAGGGCCGGGTGTGGTAAAATTGAAGAGAATCAGAGTATTTGCATTCAGACATTCAGACAGAGAGGGATTGCCCTATGGAAATAGTCAGAGAACTGCAGTGCTCAGCAAAGCCACACAAGCTCTCTATGCTTTCAGGAAAGGATTCTTCCCTGATTCTTAAGTGAGAGCCATGGTTGTACATGATACTATAATGCAAGTATGTTGTAAAGTCCTAGGGGTATTTCTATAACAAGTAGAGCCACATGTCATGAGTGACGTCCTAAAACTGGAAAGATGAATGTATGCCACATAGAAAGAAAATGGGTTCCTAACACTTTAAAAAGTAGATATTACTGGAGTAGACACAATGCTTAATTATTTATAGAATAAATAATTAATTTTATAAATTTTGTCTACTCCTGTATGTTCTTGTCATGAAGGGAGCACATTTTATTGAAAATGAATTAATTTCAATGAAAATTAAATTGGCTCTTTTCTTTTACCAAAAATTCATCAACACAGTAAAATCTTGAATAGTTATCCCACAAAATTCTCCAAGGATTTTTTTCAGGTATTCAGAGCAAACCATCGTGGTGTGGGCTGCTAAAAGTGTTGTTGTCCTAGGACTTTCATCTATGTCACTGCAAACTGGTGTTCAAGCAACTTCCTTAGAAAGCTGTGCTAAGATTATCATTTAATTCTTAGACCAGTGGTTCTCAGCCTGTGAGTGGAGACCCCTAGGGTCACATATCCTGCATATCAGGTATTTACATTTTGATCAATAACAGTATAAAATTACATTTATGAAATAGAAAACAGAAAAATTTGTTGTTGAGGATCACTGCAGCATGAGGAACTGTATTAAAGAGACCACAGCGTTAGGAAGGTTGAGCAACATTGCCTTATGTTATAAGACCTTCTAAGGCCACTGCTCTGCTTCCTGTTGTGACAATGGCTCTTGTCCCTTGTCATTACAGTTACATACCATTCTTTTCTATTACTAGGAGCATGTCTATGTTTGTCAGCTGTACTTGGTGCCACTTTGATCTTGATGCTAATCTTGTTGATGTCTTTTGACATAGGATGTTTCCATTTATTACAACTTTATGTCCTTGCCTGTTACTTACCCTTTAGTCATATAACCCCTTACTCTGTAAGCACAGAAGTGAAAATAGGTAAAGACAATCCCACTGCATGCCTGCTCTTGATCCACCACTTGGGCACAAGTCCCTAGAGACTGAGCTGGGTGAAATGCTTGTGACAGATTTGGGCAGTTCTCAGTATTTTTCCTCCCTTTTAAGCTTGGTGGTAAATTTTGATGTGAGTTTTTGGCCACTATTCCCTAAACTGTTTCACTTACTAGAAGCCCCTAATGCCTCTTTGGATATTCTTGGGTTCCCAGAACTCATCAAAGTTTTAGAGTGAGAGAGGTTGATGTGTGATCTAAGGATCCTTTAGATATATGTGTCTGTATAGCATCTTATCTCTAACTATGATGAAGGCAAACAGAACTAGAGCAAGTTAGATATGCCCATCTTCACAGCTATTCAGAATATCACCAGAGTCCGCTATCTCTGCTCTCCTTCTCCCCACTTGTTTCCTCCCCTCTCAGTTAAGAAAGGGTCCATCTGGCCCAAGAAATGGCATCATTTCTCAAGCTTGCTTCTCATTAGCATGGGCATTTCATCCCCTAGGCTCAGCACAGAGATGAGAGTAATATAGATACCGTTGTATGAGTAATCCCTACCAAAGGAAACATACAGCATTGTAGCTAAGAATTTGAACTAGGATGTAAAAGTCCCAGGGTCAAATCTTGATGGTCCTTTCCAGTTTCACAATTTGACAAGTTGTTTAACTACTCTAATTGTCAATTCTATTATTTTAAAAGTGAGAAAAACAACAGTACCAACTTCACAAGACTATGGTGAGGTTTCCATTATATTTTACAAGCATTTGATGTGTAGGGGATATGTTTTTAATTAGCCCATGAAAAATCTATCATGAAACACCCAGGGTTAAGGCCATGGTCAAGCTGTTTTTACTTTGTTTTTTTACCTTCAGTTTGGAGCTAAAAAGTAAGTTTTCCATTTTAACACCTTTCTTTGTGTGTGTGTGTGTGTGTGTGTGTGTGTGTGTGTGTGTGTGTGTGTGTTTTAACATGCTGATGCCCAGGTTACTGGTTAACAAATACCATTCTATGCAATGCTTAATATTTAAGACCCAAAAGAGTACACTGAAAACAAAGATTAAGTTTTAATTTATTATGAAAAATAGACTATGTGGTCTGTAACAGCTTCATTTCATATTGATCAACAGTTGAATACTTAGTTTATAAATTAGGATTGTTCTTAACTATTTTTATATTTTAGTTTTTTGAGAATTCACTCATGAGTTTTGAATTCCCCTAATTTCCACATCTTTTATTCTCCCCCCAACCTCTCCTGTGTCTCCTCACTCCCTCTTAAATTCATGACCTCTCCTTCCTCATTATTGTCACACACACACACACACACACACACACACACACATTCTGCCCCAAGTCCAATTAGTGTTTTCTGTATGTGCGTGTTTTTAGGGTTGACTACTTGGCATAGGATAACCTATCAGAGGTCTTGTCCCTGAATAAAGCTGATGTTCCCCGTCTCCATTAATTGTCTGTAGCCCTTCATCTAGGAACGGGGCCTTATGAGATTTTCTATTCATGTCATGTCATGTCAGTTGGTATTGTCATTGTTCTGGTCTTATTTAGATGACAATATTGTTAGGATTTTGTTGATGTAACTTTTCTGTCATACATAGAGCACACTGTCATGTAGGAGACATGTGTCTTCTGGCCCTTACAATCTTTCTGTCTCCATTTTGTGAGGTTTCTTGAGCCTTGGTTGTAGGAATTGAATTGAGGATGCATCAGAAAGGGGTGGGCATCCAGTAATCAGTTATTCCCTGCATTTTGACTAGTTTTATACTTCTATAATGGTCTAATTCTCTTGCAAAGAATATTTTTGATGAGGGTTAAAGTTAAATTTATCTAAGGGCATAAGTATAGGTATTTTTTCAAGTTATATGGGGATGGTCCAGTATATATAAGCCAGCAGATATATGTAATAAATCATATAAATTGACTTAAAGACAAAAATCATACACTCATCTCAATACATACACAAACGGACTTTGACAAAAACCCATTATGCTTTTATGATAGAAGTCCAAAAGAGAGTAGGAGTACAGGGAGCATACCTTAACAAAACAAGGCAGTGCATGACAAAGCCTCAGCCCATGTTATTCTAAACAGAGAGAAATTCAAAACAATGCCATTAAAATTTGCAAATTATACCTAGTTACAGTTGCCTTCTATTCCCACTCACTTTCAATAGAATGCTTGAAACACCAGCAATGAGATAAGAGAAAGAAATGGATGGGATACAAACAGGAAAACCAGAAGTCAATTTATCCCTTTTTTCAGATGATATTATAGCATGTTATCCCAAAAATTCTACCGGAAACCTTTTGAAGTGATCACCACATTTAGTAAAGAAGCATGCTATAAAATCAACTTATAAAAATCAGTAATCTCTCTATATATCAATAACATACAAGCTTACAGTTCATGGGAACACTTCCATTTACAATGGCAAAAGAATCTAGGAATAAATCTAACCAAGTGTTAAGATACCCTGGAGTAGCTGTGAAGCCCAGGAAGGTAAAAAGGGAGTGTGTGTAAAGTCAGGGAAAAGAAGCTGTAGAAAGGGCAAAGTGGGGAACAGGCACTATGAAAGCATAAATGGGAAATTCAGGGGGTGGGATTTCAACTGGGGAGGCAGGTGGGTAACAGGAAGAGGGAGAAAGAAAGAGTAACTCTAAGGATGTTTGAAAAACTCATAGTATAGCATATATTATGTTGATTTAATTATATGTTGTATGCATGTTTCAGTGATGTTTCAGTCTAGGAGCCATAGACTATCTTAGAAAATTCCCACTTCCAGTCATGGGAAACCTTTTACGTTTCTGATCAGGGAATTCTAGGAGACTCCTCCACAGTATAGGCCATTACCACTGCCTTTGCTTGCCTATAATAACTTGAAAGTAGGACTATTTCCAAACCCACCACATACTTAGGGATAGGACTTGGAGGAGCCAAGCGGGAACTGAGCTGAAAACCTTTTCCCCATGGAGTGGCTTTCATGATTATTTGAAAGTGTCAAGAATGGAAAAAGCAATCAATAGTCCTACCCAGCCATAAAGGCTAGGAACCACAATGACCGGCCCTTCAAGATCTCCCTAAAGGTGCAAGTCTTTATAATGATGTAACTGACAAATGTTTAATTGTGCTTAAGGCCACACTAGGAAGAGTTTCATACCTAATCCTGTAAAACTTGCAACTCCCTGTGGTCATTGGCCCCAGAGGAACACACCACTGCCTCCTTATAACACCAGGACAATATGTGTCTGCATACTAAGTGTCAACAACTTTTGTTTGACCTGGTTGCCAGGTCCTCTGGTGGCAGTAGAGTGTAGTTTTTTCTGAGAAATCTGTTAGAGGAAAGAAACCCTGACAGATTCCACAGTTCTCCCTCAGGGAGGTCACAGATTCACATGCTAAGCACTCTGAGACTGTAGGTCCATGTCTTTCTGAGGATGCCCAGTGTGAATATCAGAACCGACACAGGACTTGACCGTCACCTAGGATTTTGAGGCAATAATCAACTTTCCTTCCTTATTGGCATCCTGGATGGTTACATTAACTTCTGAGGCTCTTTCTGAACCAGGGGAGAACTCTACACACAAATATTAAAGTGAATTATCTACTGGATATCAAGGCTTTCTCAATCCACAAGAAGCCAAAAATATTGAAAAATTAAAATAGCATATTTAGAAATTGAAAAAATGCTAAGTTATTAAATTAGTATCAGAAAAAATGGTGGGTATTTCCTTATGGTGATAAAAGTACTATATTTTAATAATTTTTAATGGTCATAAATAAAGATCTTTCTCATTTTTCCCTTCTGATTTGTACTATTTTCTACTTCATTAGAATGTGTTTTATTCCTTCGGATGCATATAGATTTATCCTACTTAGTTTTACCTGTCAGCACAACCTTGAGTCACCTGAGAAGGGCACCCAGATCAGATTGGCCCCCGGGCATATCTGTGAGGGATTGTCATGGTTTTATTTATATCGGAGGGCCAGTCTAAAGGTGGCACTGTTCGTAAATGAAGTGGCATACATGTTCATACAAGGAAGCTAGCTAGTAAAGAACATTCTTACATGGTTTCTGCCTCAAACTCCTGCTTGAGTTCCTGCATGGATTTCCCTCAATGATGGATTGTAGTCTGTAGGCTGGAATGAATGCCTCCCCTACAAACTTACTTTTGGTCAGTGTTTTATCACAGTAACAGAGAAGAATTGCACACAAGACCTATTTGATATATAAGAAATTTTAGGTCAGAGGTGGATAAAAGTGTTTCTATTATTTTCCATCTGCAAGGGATTTTATAATTTGTGGACGTCTGTCACATTTTACAAACCTCATACCATCCTGACTCTATTATAGATTTACAGAAGGAGTCTTGAATGAAGAGATGAATGTGCTCTGTTCTGCCTGCAGATGAAATACAGTCATGGAACAGCTACATAGCCCCAAGGCTAGCCAATATCAGGACTGGTGCTCACACCCATGCATTTTCTAATATTTCTTTATATTGTGTGCTTGGGTCTGAAGGATAGTCCTATTGTGGTTACATTGCATGGTAAGAATGGAAGAGGAAAGAAAATACAAATAATTGCCTAATATATGCATATATGTGTACTCTTAACAAAATAGAGAAGAAATATTCATGATAATAAAATTTTCATTTTTGTAAATGAATGGCCACACGGCCACTGCTAGTATTTATAGCTGCCTTCTTACACTACCCATTCTGCATATATAGTGGAAGAAGGAAATTCTATCTTTACCTCGTCTTCAATAACCAGTGAGGCAGATCTGGGTACTTTACCTAGAGAGTGACTCACCTCTTCAGTCCTGAACTGTCTGGGTCATGTATCATTGTTCCGGGATTAGGTTGTAGTTTTCCATTGACCTTCGTCACAAAATATGCTAATTCTGAGGTAGTATAAAAGATTTGCTTACTCTAGACACCCTCTTTTACCTCACTGGGAAGCAGTACTCCAATTTTCATGGAAATCATGATCAAGAATCCACTCTTTAACTCTTTACTTATTTTTTTATAAGCTGGGTTATTTAAGGACATTAGAAGCCCAGTGTAGCCAAGAAGAACCTTAGGTGACAGCTTAATGGAAGGTTTGCTGTGCTTTGTGGCAGGAACACTTTCCCCTCTGGAACCAAGGCTACACAAAGAGCATAAACCAGAGCATAAATGTAATAGGAAGTAAATATTGTGCTAGTGGGTTACTAGGGATGATAGTACCACTTTTCTTTTCTTTAATTCTTAGACCCGTGGGTTTGAATATTGGCATTAAATGCTGATCTAGAGTATATAACGATTTCTGGAAAATTCTCTCTGAGTATTTCAGGCCATCACCACCCACTTGGCTCTGTAATTGTGTATTCAAATCAGGATGCTTCTGGATGGTGAGGAACATGGTAAGACAAGTGAGTCTCATGATCATGAGCCCACTGCCACATGCCTTTGGCTTTCAGATGATTTCCTTGGTCAGAAGAAATGCTTTCTGGAACAAATAGTAGTAATAAGGCATTCTGTAAATTCATGAATGGTAGTTTGGCCAGAATACTATATGCAGGAGAAGTAAACTCAAAACCCAGAAGTATTTATCCTAGTAAGGATAAAAAAATCTCTCTTTTCACAATAAAAGTAATCCAATATAGTCAATTTGTCGCTAGATCATTGACTGTCTCCCTAGAGAATGATGTCATATCAGGGACTAGTGTTGGTCTGTACTACAGGCAGATTTGGAACTCAGCAGCAGCAAGTCGGCTCCATATTGGTGAGTGGAAGTTTATGTTATTGAACACACATATAACTTCCATCCCTAGTATCATGGCCCCTTTGTTCATGGTCTCAGTTGTCAATGACAGGCATGGCTGGCAAAGAATGAATAGAATGAGAGAGCCATTCTTCTGTCTTGATAATTGAAATCCTTAACCGAGGTCACTTTTGTGACTATTAACATGAAACATTATCATTGCTTCACAACCTTTACTCATTTGCAGAAATCTATAAAATACCCTTTTCCAATGTTGTTCTAATTAATTTTCCAATCATGCTTTATATGACTCTGGCCACTGATAAAAAACATTGGCTATACCTGTGAAGTAGTATGTAACTGCGAGAAATATAATCCTTAAAACAAATGTAGGACAGTGTGCTCTCCCCAAAGTTCTGCACATAGCAAATATTTCTACTTGTCTTCACCAAGGTTATTCTAGAAAAGGACTCTCCTTCAGGAACTCTCCTCTCCTGGGTAGTCTTTGCACACATAAAGAACCATCAGTAAAGCAAATCATAGTATTCTTTTTTTTTTTTGTCTAGTCATTCTTCTATAGGGCCCACTCCATTATGCCTCAAATACATTCTTGGAGACAGCATTGTAGCAGGTGTAGGAACAATAAACACCTGGGTTTCTTCTTCATGCAACATATTTGTGTCTTCAGAACTCATTTTAGCCCTGTCTTCTCTCTCTCTCTCTCTCTCTCTCTCTCTCTCTCTCTCTCTCTCTCTCTCTCTCTTCCTCTCTCTCTCTCTCTCTCTCTCTCTCTCTCTCTCTCTCTCTCCCCCTTCCCTCTTTCTTTCTTTTTCCTGTGATATGACACTGTTTCCAGGGTAACTTATATATAGAAGAAAACATCTACTGTGTTCTTACAGTTGCAGAAGGTTACAGCCCATGACCATCATTCTGGTAATGAGCATGGATATAGACTGACAGGCATGGTTTTGGATTACTAGTGGAGAGCTGACATCTTGAGCTACAAGTATGAGACAAGAAGATCTAACTGGGAGAAGCAAGGGCTTTTGAAATCTCATACACTTCCTCTAGTGATACACGATACGCCATCAGGTCAAGAGCTGTTTCTCAAATGGAGAATGACTGTCTTGAGATGAGAAGGACCTTGCTCCAAAATGCCAAGATTCTCTCCTGTGCTTCATCTATGGGGGTGAACCAAAGGACTTAAATAAACCATACCTGCTAATCCTGCTCAAACAGCTTCACCAACTGGGACTAAGTATTTGAATAGATTTGCCTATGGAGGCCATTCTCATTCAAACCATAACAGACCCAGTTACACCTATAACCACTTCCACTTAATGATGGCTTGCTGCTGGGTAAGTCCAAAGTTATGACTGATATCTCATGTCACATGGCAACTTGTTGGGGCATTCTCAAGCATTCAGTTTTCATTTAGTCCTGCAGCATGGTCCTGTGGGAGTGGACCATGGGACTCAAACAGCATCTCTAATTGCCCCTTACACCTCGAGTGCCTTTGGGTCTGTTGGATCATCTCCAAGTATCAGCATAATGTCATCAATGTAGTAGAGCAGTGTAGTACCTTGTGGAAGGTATAGATCGTCAATATCCCCGTGGACTAATTATGGCACAGGGCTTGAGAGTTAATATACCCTTAGGGTGGATCAGTAAGGGTATACTGATGGCCTTGCCAGCTGAAAGCAAATTATTCCTCACGGTCCTTATGGGCAGGTATAGATACAAAAGCATTTGTAAGATCAATGATTGCATACAATTACCAGGAGACATGTTAATCTGCTCAAAGAAACCACGTCTGCTACAGCTGCT
Organism: Rattus rattus; assembly: GCF_011064425.1. Taxonomy (NCBI): domain Eukaryota; kingdom Metazoa; phylum Chordata; class Mammalia; order Rodentia; family Muridae; genus Rattus; species Rattus rattus. The sequence goes on from NC_046157.1 coordinate 9,957,129, forward strand.
GCAATTAGAGTGTCTACTTGACTAAGCCTACAATAATCAGCTCTCATTTCCATGATCCATCTGTTTTCCTCACAGGCTGCACAGGAACATAAAGGCAGATGTGTTAAGAATCCCAACCTCTGCACCAGTCAAGTCCTCAACAGCAGCACTAATGTGTCTAATTCTTCCAGGGGTGATGGGTTCATTTTCCCTTGCCCAAGTTAGCTCTAATGACTCTTATTTGACTTTTCAGCCATAGTAGCCCCATTCTACAGGAGAAAGAAGCAATACAGTGATTCCACTGAACCCATAAGTATATCTACCACAATTATATATTTCAAGACCAGAGTACTATAAGATAAGTTCAGGGGCCCACTGGAGCCAATATAAATTGAACTTTTTGTAAAAAATGCATTGATCACTTAACCTCACCTCTTTCCCATAAACCCTGTAACTGCAGGTCCTCAATGCTGTTTGGAATTTCCTAGAATGAATGCCAGTTTGAGTCTGTTATGAATAGACCCTTAAGGTCGGTTGTTCCTTTTTCCCTAGTGTTTAGTTATTCTGGTAAAAAAAATGTAGGTTACTTTGAGGATGGGTGAGAGAAGCATTAATATCAAAGCTCTTTGGTACTATAGCAAGGTCTTTCCGCAAGGGGACTTGGCCTTGCTTTCATTCAAGGGGTTCTGATCCTAAAATATAGCACAAGTCTGGATAATGTTTGAGGGTTGTGATTTTCTGCTGTTATGATTTAAGGTAGCCTAGTTCATGCATTCTGGAATTTCTGCTTATACACATTAAGTATGGATTCAGTAAGTTTCTTGTCTACTTTACTTCTGAGGATGCTATGACTGATTAGCCAGTATCCTGGGCCAACATGAGTCATACCATTATAGCCTTCATTTAGCCTCTGCTGTCCACCATAGTCAGTATGCTCATCTTGCCTTCTGTGATTCAGTGCTGAACTCATTTCTTAGGGTACATCGTCTGGAGGTGTTACATTACAAATCTGTCCTACCATTGCAGTTTCCCCTGAGCCTTTAAATGTCTTCATCAACATTAAGCCAAGAGACATGAGCCCTTCCCTGCTTCTTCCCAGAATGCCATTTTTTAGTCCATACTTCAGCCAAGCAGTCAACTAAATAGTTAATATCCATTGAAACAGTGTGAACTGCAAGTAAAGCAAGAATCTCTTGTCAATGCATCAATATTGTAATAGTTTTATGTTCTTTCTAATATTATTCCCTACCATTAATTGCATTTTCACATGTATTCTCCAAACATCTGCTTCTGTGAATTAGAAAACTAAGTTCTTTAGAGGTATAACGTGCCTCACTGGTGACTTCCTACAGAGGTTTAAGCCTGGCTGTAGGTCTGGATGGGCAGAGAGTGTGCTTCTGAGGGACATCTATTGTCTTGCATGCCATGTTTTTCAAATAATGTCACTGTCAGTTATATTGACAATGCTGAATTAATTCTCCCAACCAAGAAGGGACAGGGCAATACTGCAAGGGGCAGGCATTGAGAGACATCTGCCATTATGAGTGGGGAGACTCCTTATTAAAGTTAAATAAAGCTATTAGAGTCTGAGAGTTCAGTCTTGTCTATCTTATTAGGGTTCCCCCAATCTCCACCCCCAAGACACAGGATCACATCCTTTAGTATTCAGTGTGCTCTTTTCATTGTCTGGAGAAACTTTGTGAAGCTGAAACTTAAACTTGTGTTGTAAGTACCTTAGACTTCTGCTATGGGGTCAAATTTGCTTTTCTGGAAAGTTGAGCCTTACAGCTTCTGAAGAGATTGCCTTCTAGGGCACACTTTGAAAGCTTAGATTGTTTGTATGAATCTGGACCTGGGAAATTTCTTCTTTGAGCTCATTCTTTTTTTTTTATTACTTTTCCTAGAGAAGCTAGAAACATTCAGCATTACTATATTCCTTAGTTTTCCAGAAATGTTTAAAAGGGTTACTAAGTTTCATAGGTCAGGGAAAATAAAGGAAATTAAATGCACTCAACTTGAATAATTCTTTAAAGCAGTTGTTTGTTCTCAATTCTTTCTTATAGTTCCCTATGTTGTGTTGACCCCAACTATAAAAACATTTTGTTGCTACTTCATAACTGTAATTTTGTTACTGTTATGAATTATAATGTGAAAATCTGTGTTTTCTGTCGATTTTAGGTGACCCCTGTGAAAGGGCCATGATCCACAGGATGAGAGTCCATTGCTCTCCAGGGTTACACTATGGAATACATGGTCTCCATGCCATCACGAAACTCTTTAGCAATTTTAAGTAGAGTCAAATTGGAAAACCAGATACAGATACCACCAAGCCCAACACAGAAATTCAGCCTTATAATTCAGTTTCTCTAGAACTGTCCCTGGTATTGGGCAGAGTTACATAGAGGAAGAGAACTGATAGAATGTGTATATATTATATAGATTGGCTTACAGGATAGAGGCTGGGTAGTCCGACAGTGACAACCTGCATGCTGGAGCAGGCTAGAACCCAGTAGTTTCCCCAGTCCTTGAAGGTGGATTCTTTAGTAGTCCCAATCTGGTGATGAAGAAAGACCTAGAAGATTCTTTGAGAGTTTTTTTTTTTTTGCTTCAGTCCACATTGGATGGTTCTAATCACCTGTAACAACATTTCTATGAGACCTAGCTACCTCTTCTAGACTCTATATGCACTTGCCCTCAACTACACACATCCAGTTTCCACCATACACAAATGCACATAGTTTAAAAATCAAAATCAAAAACAGAAATGGAAGATAATGAAATCAGTGGTGAACAGCAAGAAGTCTCTTCCTCACACAGGCAATCCTTTCTGGAAACTCCCTTACCCTGAGGCGTCTCTTAGTTGATTCCAGACATCATCAAATTGATGATCAAGATTAACTCTCACAGAGTCCAAACCAAGCATCAACTAAATCTGATGCACAAAATATTGACTTAAAAACTGGTTCCAATGTTATCTGAGTATTTATCAAAATACAAGTATTTCTTTTGGGAAATGATGCAGAGGGATAAATAAGAGTGCAGAGCCATAAATAAGGTCCGAATATTGAGAATCAGGATTGGGAGCACCAGCTTGTAAGAAAATTTCCAACACTTCTACAGATTTCTTTTGTGATCACAAGCAAAAAAAAATCTTTATTTCTATCTGCAAAATTTGTAAGGCTGAAACAGACTTGGATGCCATCGCCTATTATCCAAGTACTTGAGAAGTAGATGTAGGAAGATTATGAGTTTCAGCCCAGCTTCAACTACACAGAAAGTTTCAGGGCAATGTGAGCTTCACAAAATACACTACCTGGAAAAATCTTAGCAAAGTCAGAATCCAGATTATGTAGGCTTTTTCATAGCATTCAGATTCCCATGACTGAGTGTTCTTTTTCTGATTATCACCCTAGGGTAGAATAATTTTATGATTTCCTAGGAAGCAGACTGTGACCAAAGTCAATCTTCTAGTTAATTCTGTTGAATGTTTTGGGTGACAACTGCCCCCAGGGTCTGGCTTGTAGAGAGCACACTTTTCAACGCCTCAGCTTGTACACTGTGATGTGCCGAAATTCTTTGACTCTTGGTCTTTGAACTGATTGAGGGCATGGTGACACTGACATTTTTGCCTAAGGCTAGTGGTCAAGTCACCCTTTGAAACTAGCAGTTGGCTTATGATCCAAAGATGTCAACTGGCTGGTCTCAAAAGTTTCCACAAGGATGTCATTAGAAGTGACTTTCATTACTGGGTCTGGCGGGAAGTTGAAGCTTTGGAATCAAGAGTACTGTTTACAACAGTTGAATTCCTCCTGGGATGGGGACACAGAACTTAACATTCCCCACTTTTCATTTTTCTACCATTTTCCACATTTCATTTTTCTATCTAGTAATTTGATATGAATACTTAAGTAGGGAGAGAGAGAGGAAGAAGTAGAAGGAAGGACGCACAGAGAACAGGGGCTTGTATTAGTAAACGCAATATAGACTGTGACCTGTATTATGCAAGAGGATAGATGCCCTAGGGACTTAGGGGATCTCCAGGTCAGACAGGTCATCATGAACAAAGAAGAGTTTCAGCAATGTCTCCAAGACAGCTGTCTTTAATATTACTGTTGAAGAATGGGAGGATGGGAAGGTTAAGAAGCACATTAGCAAATGCAGGCAGGCAAAAATTTGCCTTGAAAAGAGGAATGGTCTAGGATGTAGAAAGTGGGGGAGAAATTTGGAAAAAAGAACATTCTTAGGAAATCATTTAACTTTCAGAATGTTTGACAGAAAATAGACAACCACTGAAGTTTCTGAGGGTCATGCTATGGTAAGGGAAAGGGACTGATATTGATTTACTCAACCTGTGACAGTACAATGTGAAAGGGATGCTGGATCCTAGTTTAGAGGCAGCGGTTCTCAACCCGTGGGTTGTGAACCCTTTAGAGGTCACCTAAGATCATCAGAAAATACAGATGTTTATATTATGATTCATAACAGTAGCAAAATTACAGTTATGATGTAGTAACAAAAATAATTTTATGGTTGGGGTCAGCATATGAGAAACTCTATTAAAGGGTCGCAGCATCAGGAAGGTTGAGAACTACTAGTTTAGATTAATGAGTGATTAGCTGTTTTGGCAATGTATTGCTTATCCTGGGGGAAAGAAAATGAAAAATCAGGTGACCAGACAGAGTATTTATTATTATTCCTGGAAAACATCCTGACAAAACTTTTCTATTTTTCAAGAGCTCATTGATCTAGGACAAGCAGAAGTTATTTGTGGAATTTCTTTAACCTCGGTCTCCATTGGCGAAACTATATTTTAAACCAGTACATTCAACCCCTTCTTCCTGCACTGCAAACTGGGGATGTATTTAGATTCTATATGTAATAGAAGCCAGCATATAAAAAGTCTATAAAATGTTTATATTTTAATAATTCCTATTATTAATGTTATACATTCTATATATATTGCATACCTATACACTACCTTTTATTTATTTATATATCATCTATCTATCTATCTCTCCCTATCCCCCTCTCTCTTGCTCTGTCATTTTCATTATAGCTGAAAAAATATTGGGTTTCGTTAGATGGAGTTGACACAGACTGAAGTAGAGAAGAAAAGTCTGGAGTGACTAGGCTAGAGGTTATGTGGCTTGCTGTAGCTTGTGGTATTTATACATGTGGTACTCTGATTTTTGAGGGTACAATATCTATTTCAAACTCTTAATGGGGCTAGAGCTAGAAAGGAAAGTCTGAGTAGGAAGGTGGGGGAGGGAAAGATAAGGAAGGCCTCATCAAGGAAGAGGCAGGATCCTGTTGCAGGGCCATAGTGATGGACCAGTTCTGGGAGTAAGAGTGGTCGAGCTCAGAAAACTTGCTATCTCAGCTAAGAGGGAGGGCAGGGGGACTAGGGAGTTGAGAAAACCAAGAGAAAGCCCTGATATAGGTTATGTTCCAAGTATCTCCCAATGGCTCATGCAACACCAGCTTGGACTCATGGTGGTGCTATTGGAAGACTGTGGAACCTTGAAGAAATGAATACTTAAGAGGTTATTAGGACTTTGAAACGCTAACATTGAATAGAATGTGGGACCACTCCTGCACAAACATCATGACCAAGAAGCAAGTTGGAGAGGAAAGGGTTTATTCAGCTTACACTTTCACATTACTCTTCATCCCTAAAGGAAGTCAGGACTGGAACTCAAGTAGGTCAGGAAGCAGGAGCTGATGCAGAGACCATGGAGGGATGTTACTTACTGGCTTGTTTCTGCCGGCTTGCTCAGCTTGCTTTCTTATAGAACCCAAGACCACCAGCCCAGGCATGGTACCACTCACAAGGGGCCCTTCTCCTTGATGAATAATTGAGAAAATGCGTTACATCTGGTTCTCATGGAGGCAATTCCTCAAGGGAGTCTCCTTTCTCCATGATAACTCCAGCTTGTGTCAATTTGACACATAAAACCAGCCAGTACAGGGTGTGACCCCCACTGAGGGTCAAACGAACCTTTCACAGGGGTCACATATGAGATATCTTATATATCAGGTATTTACGTTATGAATCATAACAGTAGCGAAATTACAGTTATGAAGTAGTAACTAAAAATTTTATGACTTGGTATAATCCCAACATGAAGAACTGTATTAAAATGTTGAGAACCAATTCTGATGAACCAAGTCATGAGCCAAAATGGGCCTCCTTTCATGAGAAGTTGATGAGCTCGGGTGCTTGTTACAGTGTCAGAAAGCTGATTAAGCCCAGCTGAGTACTGGCTGAAGGTTCAATGGTTTTCATATGCACAGTGAACTTTAAGGTCAGTCCCTCAGGGTTTGCCTTCAGAGTTCTCTGATTGCTGGACAGAGATCCTTGGTAAATTCTCTGCTCCTCTTGGTCGATCCTCTGAGATAAGCCCTGCCTGTCCAGTCTCAGAGAACAAGAGGCCACATCAAGTAGTTCTAGTCATCAGATGTCCTTCCTTCTTTCCTTCCTTCCTTCCTTCCTTCCTTCCTTCCTTCCTTCCTTCCTTCCTTCCCCTCTCTCTCTCTCTCTCTCTCTCTCTCTCTCTCTCTCTCTCTCTCTCTTTTATTGGATGTTTTATTTATTTTCATTTCAAATATTATCCCCTTTCCTGGTTTCCCTCCAGGAAACTTCCTATCCCATCCTTTTGCCCCCTGCTTCTATGAAGGGGATCCCCCACCCACCCACCCACTCCTGCCTCATCACATTTCCCTACATTGGGGCATCCAGTCTTCCCAGAACCAAGGGCCTCTCCTCCCATTGATGTCCAACAAGGCCATTCTCTGCTACATATGTATCTGGAACCATGGCTCCCTCCATGTGTACTCTTTGGTTGGTGCTTTAGTCCCCGGGAGCTCTGGAGGATCTGGTGGTTTGGTATTGTTCTTTCTACGGGGTTGCAAACCCCTTCAGATCCTTCAGTCCTTTCTCTAACTTCTCTATTGGGGATCCAGTGCTCAGTCCAATGGTTGGCTGTGAGTATCCATTTCCATATTTGTCAGGATCTGGAAGAACCTCTCAGGAGACAGCTATATCAGGCTCCTGTCAGCAGGTACTTCTTGGCATCCACAATAGGTTTGATACTGTATATGGGATGGATCCCCAGGTGGGGCAGTCTCTGGATGACCTTTCCTTCAGTCTCTGATCCACACTTCATCTCTGTATTTCCTCTTAAGAGTATTTTGTTCCTCCTTCTAAGAAGGACTGAAACATCCACACTTTGGACTTCCTTCTTCTTGAGCTTCATGTGGTCTGTAATTGTATCTTGGATATTCTGAGCTTTTGGGCTAATGTTCACTTATCAGTGAGTATATAACATGTATATTCTCTTGTGATTGGGTTACCTCACTCAGGATGATATTTTTTAGTTCCATCCATTTGCCTAAGAATTTCATGAAGTCATTGTTTTTAATAGCTGAATAGTACTTCATTGTGTAAATGTACTACATTTTCTGTATTTATTCCTCTGTTGAAGGAAATGTGGGTTCTTTCCAGCTTCTGGCTATTATAAATAAGGCTACTATAATCATAGTGGACCATGTATCCTTGTCATATGTTGGAGCATCTTTTGGGCTTATGTCTAGGAGTGGTGTAGCTGGGTCCTCAGGTAGTACTATGTTCAATTTTCTGAGGAACCACCAGAGTGATTTCCACAGTGGTTGTACCAGCTTGCAACCCTACCAACAATGTGGTTTCTCTACATCCTTACCAGCATCTGTTATCACCTGAGTTTTTGATCTTAGATGTTCTGACTGGTGTGAGGTAGAATCTCAGGATTGTTTTGACTTGCATTTCTTTAACTGCTTTATGGCCATTCAATATTCCTCAGACGAGAATTCTTTGTTTAGTTCTGTACTCCATTTTTAATAGAGTTGATTTTCTGGAGTCTAACTTCTTGAGTTCTTTGTATATTTTGGATATTAGCCCTCTATTGGATTAGTAAAGTCTTTTCCCAATTGGTTGGTTGCTATTTTGTCCTAATGACAGTGTCCTTTGCCTTACAGAAGCTTTGCAATTTTATGAGGTACCATTTGTCTATTGTTGATCTTAGAGCATAAGCCATTGGTGTTCTGTTTAGGAAATTTTCCCCTGTGCTCATGTGTTCGAGGTTCTTCACCACTTTCTCTTCTATTAGTTTTAGTGTATCTAGTTTTACATGGAGGACTTTGATTCACTTGACTTGATCTTTATACAAGGTGATAAGAATGGATCAATTTGCAATCGTCTACATGCCAGTTAAAAGAGCACCATTTGTTGAAAATGCTGTCTTTTTTCTACTGGATGATTTTAGCTCCTTTGTCAAAGATCAAGTATGTGGGTTCATTTCTGGTGCTTCAATTCTATTCAATTGATCTACCTTCCTGTCTCTATACCAATACCATACAGTTTTTATTGCTATTGCTCTGTGATACAGCTGGAGGTTAGGGGTGGTGATTCCCCCAGAAGTTCTTCTATTGTTAAAAATAGTTTTTTCTATCCTTGGGTTTTTGTTATTCCAAATGAGTTTGCAAATTTCTCTTTCTAACTTTATGAAGAATTGAGTTGGAATTTTGATGGGGATTGCACTGAATCTGTAGATTGCTTTCAGCAAGATGGCCATTTTTACTATATTAATCCTGCCAATCCACCAGCACATGAGATCTTTCCATCTTCTGAGATCTTCTTTGATTTCTTTCTTCTGAAACTTGAAGTTCTTGTCAGGTAGATCTTTTACTCCTTTTGTTATAGTTACACCAAGGTATTTTATGTTATTGGTGACTATTGTGAAGGGAGTCATTTCCCTAATTTCTTTCTCAGCCTATTTATCCTTTGAGTAGAAGGAAGCTAATGATTCGAATTAATTTTATATCCATATACTTCTCACCAGAGACAATGAAAATCAGAAGATCCTGGGCAGATGTCATACAGACCATAAGAGAACACAAATTTCAGCCCAGGGTACTATACCCAGCAAAACTCTGAATTAACATAGATGGAGAAAGGAAGATATTTCATGTCAAAACCAGATTTACACAATGTCTTTTCACAAATCCAGCCTTACAAAGGATAATAGATGTGAAACTCCAATGCAAGGAGGCAGATTACACCCTAGAAAAAGCAAGACAGACAAACCCAAAAGAAAATAACCACACAAACATCTAACAACAAAAATGACAGGAAGAAACTATCACTTTTTCTTAGAATCTCTTAACATCAGTGAACTCAATTCCCAATAAAAAGATATAGACTAACAGACTGAATACATAAACAGGACCCAGCATTTTGCTGCATACAGGAAATGCACCTCAGTGACAAAGACAGACACTATCTCAGTGTAAAACGCTACAAAAACCTTCCAATCTAATGGTCCCAAGAAACAAGCTGGAGTAGCCATTCTAATATGGAATAAAATTGACTTTCAACCAAAAGTTATGAAAAAACATAAAGGAGGACACTTCATTCTCATCAAAGGAAAAATCTAACAAGTTTTAATTCTGAACATTTATGATGCAAATGCAAGGGTACCCACATTCATGAAAGAAACTTTACTAAAGCTCAAAGCATATATTGCACCACACACAATAATAGTAGGAGACTTCAACACCCCACTCTCATCAATGGATAGATCATGAAAACAGAAACTAAACAGAGACACAGAGGAATTAAGAAGTTATGACCAAGTGGCGTTAACAGACATCTATAGAACATTTCATCTTAAAGCAAAATATGGGTATATCTACACCCATCACTCATTTCTTAAAGGCAATCCTCACCTCCCAACCAGAGGCAATGTGGACAGAGGATGGTCATGCTTGGCACTTCTAATTTATCTCATAGCCCACAATTTCTCACTATTTTCTGCAGGAAAACAGTTCTATCAAGAGAGATGGCAGGTGGTATTGTGGCTATCAGGAAGCTTGAGTTCATGAAGTTGGAGAGATTGAAAGAGGATATGTGTAATGTCTTGATATTGTCCAGTGGTGAAATAACTCTATGATTTGTCCAACATCTACTCTACTACTCTGTTGAATTCTTGCCTGCCTGACTCCTGCTTCCACAGGAGTTGTTTTATCTATGTGCAATGGATTCCTTTCTCTTCATAGTGCCTTTCATTTCTTGGTTTGCTCAGTACTACCTTTTATGTGAGAGCATCTCCACTATGACTTTTCCTTCATCCGTTGGCTCCCCGAACTTCCCACACCTATGTTTATTATGCTATTGACAGGGGTGTTCTTGCTGTTTATGATCTCTCTCCTAGTCATATCTGTCTCCTTCCAGTCAGAATACTGGGCCCATTAAACAGGCTGTAGTTAGTATTGATTGAGTGAATGAAAAGAACTTCAAGGCTCCATCCCTTTTTCCCCAATTCCATCGTTTCCCTTGAATCATAATTACTTACATGAATGTGATAATTCTCTTGATAAATCGTTGGCTCTGTAAAGTCAAGAATAATGTTAGATTAACCATTATGGGATTAGTGTGAGCTTTGAGCCTGTATGTGGTCTCAGGTGATGATGCTAACTGCAATTTATGAGACAGATTTTCAATACTGACCTATCAGCTGCTTGATTATGCAGTACTAGTGTAGGGTCGGGTTTTCAGTTCCTCCTCTTGTTCACTGCTACTCTATTGTGGGGTGTGGCTTCATTATTTTATAATACTCATTCAATGATGCCTAAAACTTTAGGAGGCCCCAGGACTATATAAATATATAATCCCAAGTTTCTTTTTGTTTTTATTCCTCTAAATGTATCTTGAGATTTCCCTTCATTGCTGGGGGTAAAATCTTGACATGAAAGAATTAATCAATTCCCCTTGAAGCACCCCTAGACTAATAGCTTGACATCACATCTATCATGCTTTTTCTAAGCTTTCTAAGGCCCATTAAGATTGGGGAGTTGCTGGAAGAACAGTACAGGCTGAGAAAGAAAATCTTCCTTGGGACTCACTGGGTGTATCCAAAAATATTTCATACACGGCAGCACTTGAGGCCCTGGGCTTATTCCTGTTCATTTTGCTAGCACATGATGTATGCTTCAGCCACGAAACGCCTGCTTGCATCTATATTGGTACCCAATCTCTTCAGGTCTAAATCACTAAAGTGGAAAATAGCCCCTCTGGGCTGTAACATGCAAAAGAAGATTTTTGGATTGAAAATCATTTCGTAAGCCCTCAGAAATTTTACTTTGTCTAGACACAAGGCAATAAAAGGGAGAAGACTCATAAGAGATGATAATAAGAAAGCACGTGCTAAGGATGTACTTCCTGCAGAGCCATGATTGCTTTTTAGAAACACATTCTAGCCTGATTTCTCTAACCCCATCATCTTCTGTAAACTCTTTTCCCAGGCTTCTGTTTATAACTGGCCCAGGGTAGAAAGTATTGACAGTTGTGAACAAAGTTATCACTGAAGCAAAATAGTAAATAAACTATCAGAAGAAAATACCCTGCTCAAGAAAGACACAAGGGAGGTGCAATACATATCCCTAAAATATACTTTGTATGCTTCTCTATATTTTTTAATATGTCAATGTATGAATATTAGGAATATTTTTGCCAGGTTTTTACAATATTCCTGAAGTCAGTTTGGGCTGTGCTACCTTTCCTGCATAGTAAGTTATTTACCTGTCATTTATTGTACAATAAGAGAAAAGATTTCAGAGCATAATTCTTATATGCTTACCACATGCCCATGAAGAAAAAGTGGCTCAAAGATGACAAGTAATTAAATACTTGTTACAGACTGCTCTTTAGGTCTTTGTTTCATCTTATTTTGCTCTTGTAATGCTATCTTCTACAAATTTATCCTTTTATGTGATTAAGGACTATATTGGGTACATAGTAAATCCTCATAATATAGTTTTGTCTTAAGTGACTCTGTAATGGACAGAATTTTTTTTTTTTATAAAAGGAGGTATCTTAGTTACTATTCTTTTTTTTAGTTACTATTCTATTACTGTGATGAAACACCATGACACCATGATCAAAGCAACTTATAAAAGAAAGAATTTCAATGAATCTTGCTTATAGTTTCAGAGGGTTAGTCTATGACCATAATGGCAGGAAGGGTGGTGGCAGGCAGGCAGGCAGGCAGGCATGGTGCTGGTACAGGAGCTGAGAGCTAACATTCTGATCTGCAGGAAGCAGGCAAAGCACATAATAGACTTGGCTTGGGCCTTTGAAATCTCAGAGTGACTACTCTCAGTGACTCACCTTTTTCAACAAGACCACACCTCCTAACCTAATCCTTCTTAAACAGTTCCACCAACTAAGAGTCAAACATTCAAATATATGACCATCTGGGAACTATTCTCATTCAAACCACTACAGTTGGTTTTTTGTAACATGTCCCTGATAAAAGTTTACTGATTATCCCTTATTCTTTAAACTCTGTATCACATTTATTTATTTACTTACTTATTATTTATTTATTTATATGTATTTATTTAGTGTATGTATGTGTACACACATGTGCATTTGTATGGAGTTCATGGAGGTCAGAGGACAATTTGTAGGTTCTCTCCTCCCACCATGTGGGTTGTAGAGATCTAACTCAGGTTATCAAGATTGGTAGGAAGCATCCTTTACTCACTAAGCCACATTTCTGACCCTCTTTTTTTCTACGACCATGTGCTGTCTCTTTATGGGGAGAGGCTCCCCCAGAGGGATCAATGCATTTAGAAGGGCTAAGCACATTCAGGACTAATATAGTCTCTGTAAATAAGGTCCCTACCCAAGAGGCTTGTGTCGACAATGTGTTTAAGACAAATGATCCTTAGTATTGGTTTTAATGCTGCTCCTATGGGGAAGTAGTAGGTTGTTTGTTGAGGATCAAGAAACTGATCAAGAAGAAACAGGATCAAGAAGAAAACTGTGTTCAATGTACATATTAGTTATTATTCTGGAAGCTGGGGAGATGTGTGATTTATGCTTTTGCTATTCATGTTTAACTGATAAAATATAGCTCAAATATACTGACTAGAATTCATCCTCAGAAGGATAAGGAAGCCCATGGTATTCAAAAATAGCTTCTCAAGCAAGATTAAGCAACCTTAACCTGAGGGCATGCCATTCAACGTTCGTTTGGTAAGTATTTCTTGTTTTGTGCCCTGAAGTACTAGCAGAAAGTCTCCAATAGTCATTAGTATGTCTCATGACAAATATGTGAGAGTTTTGTTTCTGTTACTTATTAGTTCAGTGATCTTGGACAAGTTATTTAATCTTTGAAATTTGTTTCCTAGCTTTGTATATATAGACAATAATATGTACCTCATAGGATTGTTGTGAGGTTTATGTGAGTTAATAAGTAGTCTCAAGTGTGCAGTCATATGAAAGCATATAAACAGTAATAATAACAACAAATACTCACTTTGTACTTTCTATTTACCAGCATAGTTTTCAATAATCCATATATATTAACTCAATTTAATAGCAATATTTGTAAGACACACAGAACTTTTGTTTTAATATTCAAGGTGAAGAATTCAAGACAAAAAGGGACTTTAGTAATTTGCCTAAATTCCTATAAGCCAGTAGTTTTATACATGGGACTCAAACTTTGAAGTATGCTTTAGAGGACATAGCTTTTACTATAATGAAATTCTTAGGAAAAAAGTCAAAGAGAAAACTGAGAAACATAAATTTCTTATTTAGGAGATAATAATAAATATTCATTGGTGACAGGAAGTTTCATTTATATTTAGAAGAAAAGTGATGTTAGATGAATCTGTGAAGGGGACATCTTGTTCTAGGGTCAGGATCTTTATATATTTAGAGACCAGGATGTGAAGTCAGAGTCACAAAGTGTAGAAGATGAAACTAGAAAAGTGTTTATCCTACTGACTGATGATGAGTTAAGGAGAGGTTAGAGATGAGAACAGGGCACACCACATGAAGATCTAGATCTAGTAACTTCAATTGCTTTGTGATCTAAGTTAGTGGTTTCTTTTGTTTATACTGATTTGAGTTGGGATACTATGACTGCCCATGGAAAGTTGACAGTTAACATTGATTGGAACATACTTTAGGTATGAGAACGTGAAGGTGTGACTCAGAGTAGGGGTAGTTTAGATGAAGATTGCAAGATAAGGGCACTGAGAAATTATTTTTGAGAATTAGATCGTCAACATTTACAGTCTTCTGAAGGTCATCAATCAAAGAGCCATTCCTTCTTTTGGTTGAGAAGTGCATTCTTGATGAATGAAAATCTCATTCTTCTGGTAATTTGAGTTTTAGTGTGACTCAAGAATGGAAAAAATGTTTCTCATCTATTCATTTCAGGGGCAGGACTAATATATCTCTTAGCACAGTCATTAAACTTCTGGAATTCTTTGTTTAACACACTCCTCTTCAAGTCTGTTAGTAATCCCTTTCATTACAATAAGATTTTTAATAATTAGTTAATTATTATAATTACAGTCAATAATCTTAGAGGATATTGAAATAATACAAGGAATTAGATGTTGCAAGTGGCCTACCACAATGCCTAACTAGTAGCTTTCATAAAAGGCAGAGAGGGTTCTTTTACTGTTTTGAGATATTTACAATACTTGAATAAATCAGGTTCTTTCATGTGGCCTCTGGCCAGGCTCAGTAAGAAAGAAAAGCAGCTAAGTTAAAACTGGTTGAAAGGAGAATGATGCCTGGACACTTTAAGAATAGCTATAGATCACATGGATAAGACAAGAGAGGCAAGGAAGAGCTCTAAAAGGCAAAAAAATATTGGTTAGTTGAAATGTTCATTACATTAAATGAAGTAAGCAAGACACAGAAGTAAAATAGTATGTGTGTCCTTCCATTCAAGGAGGAATCTGGATTTAAAAAATGTAAGACATGAAAATAGAAGCTGAGGTACATGAGGGAGAAGGGGACTGAGAGAGGATGATGGGCAAATAAGAAGGCAAACATCACATTTAGTCTGATGAGAGGATGCTAGACCTAGGTACATATTTGAATATGTGTAATATGAAATCAGGAGGCTTATGTTATGCAGGGAGGGCCTGGCTAGAGGGGAAGTGGAGATATGAGAGAGTTAGGGGAGTGGGTGTGAGCAAAGAACAATAAATACATATAAGAAAATGTCACAAGGAAATCCACTATTCCATACACTAGATACAAAACTTAATAAAAGAACAGGAGGAGGAAGGGGGTTAAGAAAGTGACAGGATAGACTGGTGGCCACTAGACCCAGGCCTAGTGGGATGGCACTTTGGAAAAGTGCCTTTTGCAAGTACCTCCCACAGAAAACTGAAACCTATGCCCAGAGAGTCTATTTCTTTACCTCCAACTTAGGGGATAATTCTCCTTAAAAGAGAATTATTCTGATGACGTTTGGACAATGGCTATCCATGGGAAAAGAGGCCTGATCTGGAGCCCCGTTAACATGAAGAGGCTGGAGATGTGTTTTTCTTCGTGGCTGCATTCGTGCATTTTCATTCTTACTCTGAGGGACAGGTGGATGGGACAGCAAGAACAACTGTTGTAAAAAGGAAGCCCAGCTTAGGAAGCTTCTCTGGTGTTTCTGGAGCCTCCAAGCGAGCTACGTAGTGCTAATGAGGAAGGGTACCTTATCACAACTATTCCCAGCTTGTCAAGCACTTTCTACATCCTAGAAAAATAGTGGATTCATTGCAAGTCTCTGCCTAGGAGTGCTTCTCTGTGCGCACAGGCCCACAACTGACTCCTCTCTCCAACTGAGAGGCTCATAATCTCAAGTGGCAGCAGCAGGGGCAGGTGAGAGCCTTGGTAACTTCACATAAACCAAACTGGTGAACATAATCCTGCAAGGCTCAGAACATTAACCTGCCCCTGAATCAGAGCTCAGAATAAAAATCTATGAGCATGCTAAGTCCAAACAAAGTCATAAAACAAGACACAGATTCTCCTAACACAATAGAGAAATGCCTAGGGTATGACAATAAATCAGTTATACCAAGAATTAAAAAAAATCACAACGTGTATGAGAAAAGATAGTTAATTCTCAATGACAATGAGATGAATCACATTTGGAATATCTGTCAAGGCTTTTACAGAAGCCATATAAAAATGATTCAACAACCAGCCACAAATTCTTTTGAAACAAATTTTTAAAAAAAGAAAAATTCTTCAGGAAGCAAAATTTCTTACAGAATTTTCAGAAAAGAAATGAAATAGTTATAAAACTCAAAAGTAGAACATCAGACATAGACACTTTTAAATTTGTATTTACTTTTAGATGTATGGGTTTTTTGCCTGCCTATGTGTGCTTGATACCCATAAAGACCAGAAAAAGTGTGTCAGGTGCCCTAGGACTTGGAGTACAGACACAACATTGTGAGATGCCATGTGGGTGCTGGGAATTAAACCCTAGTTCTCTGCAAGATAAGCTAGCATTCTTAACTACTGAGCCTTCTCATCAGTCCACATAAACCCTTAGAAAACAACACCATCAAATTCAAGATAAGGATTTGGAGTTTAAGATCATTGTCCTGTACATAGCAAGTTGGAGTCCAATCTGCGGAATATCAGAACATTTTCCAATACACAAACCAAATGAAAATCCAAGGTAGCTAAATGAACATGTGCTTGATAAATAGTCTGTGCTAGGTGCTTTCTCATGTGTATCTGAGCGTTTGTACATGCACATGTGAGTGTGTGTGTGTGTGTGTGTGTGTGTGTGTGTGTGTGTGTGTGTTCAACACTTTTGTCAAACACAGGGCTTTGCATTGGTAGGTAAGTCCTCTAATGTTAAGGTGTAACCCTACTTAGAGCCCAAAGAAAGAAAGCAGTGAGAATGAAATTGAGTATTTCTCATAGGGACATAGTAATTTGAATGACAGTAAATTGTCCATCTGAGATAAAAAGAGGCATTAAGTCCTTCAAATTAAAAAAAAAAAAAAAAAACACCTGTCAAGTGCTCATGTCATTATAACCTCTAAGGATAACTTCTACAGGGAAGGATAAGACCACAGGGCATCTTCTGATGGAAGGAATTGGGAGTAATTTTTAAATGGATCTATCATTAAATACCAGCTAAATATTATTCTCAATTCACAGGAAAATGTTTTTAAAAGTTTTGTAATGACAAGAGAAAAAACATTAAATTTAAAAAGTGAACGGATGTATTGATGTCTAATAATAGGCTTCAGAGCTAGAAACATTGCTAGGGAAAAAGATTCACTACTTAATGATAAAATTGATCAATTCACTAGGAAGATGTCATAACTTTCAATGTATACAATGCACACCAGATCTTCCAAATGCATGGTATAGAGTTGGAAGAAGAAATGGACAAGCACTAAATTATAGTCCAAGACCTTAGCATCTGCTCTTGGCAATGAGGGAAATGTATTGATAGAAAGAGCAAAAGAAAAGACAGAGTACACAATTAAGCAATGGCATTAATTATGTATCATCTATCTATCTACCAATCTACCTATCTACCTATCTACCTATCTACCTACCTGTCTGTCTGTCTATCTCTCTGTCTATCATCTCTTTATGTTCATAAATAGATAATATATGCAGCTGGTCAGTATGCTACAGTAAACCTATAAAGTGAACTCTAACATGTTTATAAGAATTGAAATCGTACAAGGTATGTTCATAGTCCACAGTGGAATCCTATTAGGGATACACAATAGATAATCGATAGAAAAATCATTAAATATGGGATAAGTACTTGACACTTTTCTAAATACTTCATTCTTCAAAAAGGAAGCTTTCAAGGAAATATAGAATACATTAAACTAAATTAAATAGAAACATTATAGTATTCTATATAATACTATGTAGTATATATAAAGATATATGTACACATATATGGTGCATCAGATTTATATGCTTTTGTATTACATATCCAAAGGAATTTTGAGAAGTAAATCTAGTGCTTAAAAAGCAATGAAACAACATATATTGGTGGTCCTTGAGTGTATGTTTGATTTAGTGATTTATTAGAAAGTCTCATAAAAATTATGTGCATAGTCATGGTTTAGTATGATGAAAAGGTCTTAAGCAAAATCATTAACTAGAAAAAAATGAATGGATGAATGTCTAGAGGAATGAGACCCAAGCTTTAAGGACATGCCTATGACTAGAGAGACACAGCATGTCCTTAATTTATCCAGCAACAAACTGTGACATGTAGTCAAGTAGTATCTTGCCTAAGCCCAGGAGTGCAAGGCTTTCTTGAATTATAGTCATGGAGCTATCTCCACAGCCCCAGGAGAGACAGTGGTTCATCACAAATGGTATTGTTTGCACAAAATAAACTGGCACAGTGTACTTCAAAGTCCCAAGAGCTCAGAACATTCTTAACAGTTATTACAAACTCAACCCCCAAGAGCTGGTGACAGCCATACCACAATAGGGGTTTTTAAATGAAGTGTGTGAAGTTTAAGCCACTCAAGCTTGCTCAGTTAACTCTTTCCTGCATGTAGGGAAAGATTTTGAATCAGTATTGTAAATTCCCATGTAAAGAGATTGGGAAACAACAGTAAAATAAAATAGAAGAAAGGAAATAGAGAACGCAGTAGAGTCCATTGAAATTTAAAACAAGATGTGAGGGCCAGGTGTGGCTCAGTGGTAGGTTAAGGCTAACATCTGCAAGGCCTGCCTGATCCTCAGTAGCACAAAATAAAAATGGATGAAGGGATTGGAAACCACAAACAAAGAAACAAACAAAAAGATCCACAATGGACTAAAATCAGATTCTCCAAAAAAGTTAACAGAACTAAGGAATCCCTAAAAATATTGAAGAAACATTTAAAAGGAGAAGGTATTACTGACATCAGAGGAGGCACCAGGAAAGGCCCATCAGTTATTAAGTTGTTAACAGGACATCAGAAGAAGCCTTACAATCCTAAGTTGTTGGACAGCTAAAAAAAAAAAAAAAAAGAACCCAGTTCCCAAAACCTTTGACACTGCCAGAACTTAGTCAAAATGAAGTGGTCAATCTGCTTTCAAATCACTGAAAAATTGAATATCTAGTAAAGAAGACTAAAGATAAAGAAATCTTTAAGCCAGAGCGATTTCAGTCCAAGAAAATATAAAACACTGAAAGGGGGATTAACACCAATTTAAATATTTTATTAAGTTTTTAGAATCTTATACAATAAGTTCGGTAATTTTCACCTTGTAATGCCTCCTCTTATCTACTCCCAGATCCACATACCTCCTGCTAACCCCTAACTCTGTCTATAACCTTTTGAAAAAGATACCTACTTATCTGAGTGGGGGTCACCCACTGAAGTATGTTTGATCTAGCCTGCTCCATATCCTAAAATAAAACCAACTCTCCCTTCGCCTGAAGCCACAAACTGTCATATCCCCTGTGACTTCTAAATATTACAGTCTTGGCACATCCTCTTCTGTGCTAATCCAGGAGCCTTGGGGAAGGCTGCGATATAGAGAGTGCATTTGCGGCTGGGTACTTCAAAGTTGCCTTTCTCTTCAGTTTGTGCAGCTGTGTTTGAGTTTTTTCTGTGTTCCCCACCACCCGCTGCACAAGGAAACTTCTCTGATACGGTCTGAAAAGTAGACCAATCTATAGGCAGAAAGACAGAAATTCAGAGTAGTTTGATACTGTGTTGATTTAACAAAATAATAGTAGCAAGTTCCCCTTTTAGCCTGCGAGCTCTCTCACCGTGAATTATTGGCCACATTTTTAGACTCCGTGCACACTTATAAGTGTGCATTAAATCCAACCAGAACGTGGCTGTAACCTGCATAAGATTCACACCACAATTGTGCCCGTGAACGCACTTGGTCATGGTGGTCCTTAGTGCAGTTCTCAGCGTTCACAGTCAAGTCAGACTGTTGATCGCCCCATAATCCTATCACCAATAGCCTGCATATTACCTTCTAGTACAAGGGGACCTAGCAGGGAGGAAGCTTTCTGGTCAGTACCTTCTTAAACTTTCCATGTCTTGTGACCAATGTGTCGGCCATCTTCAACAATAGGGTATTACCACCAAGTTCTGTGGCCAATGAAGAGCAATGACAATAGCCTCTAGTGCTTTCCGAGTCTCTGGGGCACATCTGATTAACAACTCTAGGGGGTATCCCATACCTTGAAGTAAGTCTTTTATTTGGCAACCAAGGGCTTATGGGATAAGTATAAGCTTGAATAAGGTAACTATAATAAAATATTTTACATGAGGACCATATAAATGTGCATTTAGAAAGCTAATAAAACAATAGGCTTCCATATGACTTTTTTTTACACATCCTTAGCATGTTATGCGTTTTCTACCAGTTCCTCCTGTGCCCTCTTTTCCTCTCCATTCTTCTTCCTGTTTAAGTCTCCCTCCCTGTCATTCCCCTCTCCACCTTCGTTCCAGCTGTGTTCTACTGTCCTTCCTTCTTGAAGATGGCACCACATCTACGTAAAAAGTCACAGGGTATTTGCTTATTTAGAATATAATTACATCATTTTCCTTATTCTCGTCCCTATTCCAACCTATTCTAACCTCTTCCATGTAACTCGCTCCACTCTCTGCAGAATTCATGGCCTTTTTTCTTTAATTGTTACTATTGCACACATCATATATTGCAATACTTACATATGTGTGTATCGCATACATAGACATATATGGAAATAATATAAATTTACAAACAAGTTTATTTTGTGTTGCTTGCATGTTTGTGTTTTCAGTGCTAACTACTTTGTAGCACTGAACTATTCCTCTCTCAGCAGTAAACTTCACTTAAGGGTGAGGAGAGGGCAGGAAGGGTAGACTCAATAGGCCAGGCAAGAATACAAGATGTGTAGGCGTGGCTGGGTCTGAAGGATGGATTTTTACATGCATCTGTGGAGATTAGAGTTGGGAGGGGTTGTTACTTAGAAACAAAGGTGGTTTACTTGTGTTCCTATGCTACAAGGCTAATGGGTCCCCAGGAGGGAAGGGCCTGAATCTGATAAGTCCCTAAAAGAGTGGGAGCATCCAAAAGATGTGTTATGCATATGTGTGAACTTTCATGTGTGTGGATGTGTCTACTTATTCATACATGGAACCTTCAGATGTCTTTTTCTATCACTCTACACCTGATTTTATGTATGTATTAAATTTTTTTTACTTTTTCATGTGTGTGGTATGTCTACATGTATGTGTGGGTGCTCATATGTGAGGGGTACATGTATATTTGTGTCCATATGTGTATGGATGCCTGCATTGGCTAGGTTTTGTTAATTTGAGACAATATATGGTCACCAGAGAATAGGAAACTTCAACTGAGAAAATGCCTACATCACATTGACCTATGGGCAAGTCTGTGTGGGAACTTTCTTGATTAATGATTACTATAGGAGCCCAGCTCCCTGTGGGCGGTGCTTCCCTTGGCTCTGATTGAGATTTGCAAACCAAACAAACCCTTTTCTGCCCCAAATTTCTTCTGGTTGTAGGTTTCATAATTATCTGAAAAAGCAAACTAGGACAGGATGTGAAGTTGATGTTAGGAATCTTCCTCAATCATTCTTTCATAGTCTTCCCACCGAGATCTCTCACTGAACGCAGAGCTCTATGATTTGACTAGTCTTACTAGCCAGATTGCTCTGGAAATCCTGCTGTGTCTGACACCCAATGCAACAGCTATGTCATATCCAGAAGACATTTCTTCTTCAGGCTTCCAGCATGCTAAGGACCCCAGTTCACCCCAGTACATCTGTAGACTTAGTATTACTTCTATCAGTATCTCAGAAATTACCATGTGGACATGGATACACTCCTTATGCAAGTAATATGGAAAATAATAAACTTGAGAGACTCTTCACATTCACCCATTTCCTAAATTCTGAAGACCAGAATTCAGGTCATCATACATGTGCAGCGGGCACTTTAAACATGGAGTCATCTACCCATCCCCATAATAGTATTTCTTTGAGACGAAGTCTCTCACTATTGAACTTGAGTCTCTCACTATTGAGGTTGAAGAGCTTGCCCTTTCAACCTCAGCGTGAGGATTGCAGGTGAGACACTACCCGACTTGGCATTGGTTTCTGTGTTGGGATTTCCAATTCAGGGCTGCATGCATACACAAGCATCTGTGTAAACCATGCATTTTTTCAATTACATTTGTAAAAGTATTTTAATATATATGTTAAGAGCATATTAAAGATTTTACGACACATTAAAATTTTGAACATTTCTACACTCCCATAGTAAATTTTAATTGTTATCATAACCCAACACCAATGCAGCCCTTCCTCTCAGCAAGCCTTCCTCCTATTATCATGTGTCCTTTTGGATGTGGTCTACCGAGTTAAAGTTTCATGCCTGAGTGTGGAGGGAGGCTACTTACTGGAAAAAGAGCAACTTATCTACCAATGGCCACACCATAGAGAATAGAACACTTCCTCCCCTATCAATTGTTATCTGCAAATAGTCTTTCAGGGACAGGTAGGGTTCATGAAGGCCCACTTCTTCCCAAGAAGACACAGATAAGCCCATTCTAGAAGTTATATGGAAAATAATGGACCTGTGAAATTGAGAATAAGAAACTAACGGCAATCACAGATCTATTAATTTTTTATGGGCTCTAGTAATCAAGGTCATGTGGAATTGGTGATGATGATCAGAACAAAAGAGGGAGGAGAGAAACAACCTACTAAGTAGAGCAAAAGTGAGGAGAATCCCTACATTTCTTCCTCCTGACTCGTGCATGTAGACTACGCAAAACTCAGCCTTCCAGATCACTGCGGTGCATTGACTTTGATCAATGCCATTAAATGACCAGTGTAACCCGACACATTCTTACCATTCAATATCCATAGTTTATGGTAGGGAGCTGTCTAGGAGTTCACCTTTGAAGTCTCTACAGGCATATCATAATGAGTAGTTTACTGCTATGGAACATCCTCCTGGCAGGACTGATCTTTCTATCTTTGCCACACTGCTATCTATCTGGAATTAGGCATCTCAGTGTTTCACAGTGATGGCTTCTTTCACTTACTAGAATGCACCAGGTTTTCTCCCCTTCTCATGGCTCAGTTGTTAATTTCGTTGTAACCTGTGCGATATTCCTTTGCACGGAGTAGCACAGTTTATCGTTGATCCACCTACTGTAGAATGTCTCCTTTGCTTCCGAGGGTTGGCAATGATGACTAAAGCTATTATGAACATTTGTGTGCAGGCATTCATATGCACATATGTTTTCAACTCATTTGAGGAAGTGCCAAGGAGGATGCCCGGCTGGATCTAATGGTAGAGTACATTTCGTTTTGTAAAGGAAGTGCCAAGCTGTCTTTCAGAGCATCTGCGCCATTTTGTTTTCCTACAAGCAACAAATGAGAATCCCTGTGGCTCCACATCCCCACCAGTATGTCTTGTCAGCATTCTGGAGCTCAGTCATTATAGTAGATGTATAGTGGCTTTTTGTAACTCACTAATAATGTGTGATGTTGAATGCTTTTTAATTAGGCATCCTGGCCAGATACGTGTCTTTGTGTTTTGGAACCTGTTCAAATATGTTTTCCCATTTTAAAGTTTTTTTTTTTATTTTTACTATGGCATTTTAAGCATTCTTTGTATATATTGCATAATAATCTTATATGATTTTCACAAATAATCTTTCCTTGCCTAGTCTTGATTTTCCATCCTCCTGACAGAGTCTTCCATCATGGTAACTTTTCAAATTTAAGATGTCTACTGTTCCCTATAATATTATGGACTTATGTAGTTTTACATTTATCATTTAAGCTTATTATCTACTTTGATTTAATATAATGACAGTGCAAGGTTTGCTCACTTTCCTTCCATCCCCTATCTTTCCTGTCAGCATTTAGTTGTCTAGTCATTACAATACTATTCATTGAGAGGATGGCATTCCTGTTTATATTCCTTTGCCATTTTTCCAAACACTAGTTGAACACATTTGAGTGGGTCTACTTTGCAACTCTTCACCATGATCACCCACTCAGGTTTTCTCTCTTACTACTATCTATCTCCCTCTTGATTACTATAGCTTTTTGATAAACCTTGAAGCCAGGCAACATCACCTCCTCAACTTCATCTTTCAGGACTATGCTGGGCAGTGTAAAGCCACTGAATTTGTGTAAGCAGTAGCACAGCAGCTGAGGGGGGTTTGTTCACAGAGTTTACAGGGGGGTCGACATACCTCAGAGGCCCAAACTCATGCCTATGAACACCAGGATAAATCTATGCTTACATGAGACACACAGGAGCGGGGGCGGGGGGGTGGATTGCTTATAGAAAACTCCTTACAAGGCCTACGCATATACACGGAGAATCTGTTGATCAGATCCCGTGACTGATACCTTTTGGTGTACAGTGTGGCCTGAGGCTATTCAAAGGCAGAAGTGACAGGTTTCTTGAAAAACTGACGAGCAGAGCTAAATTTTCTGATGTTAGAAGATGATGTAGGGTTGCAACATAATGGAGGACTCTAAAGTTCAGAACCCACTTATTGGCTTCTCTGTTCAGCTCCATGCTGTTGCAGTTCCCATGAACAGTCTGTATCTAGGTCTCTGTAAAGGAGTCCGTAGAACTGGGTTCCACAGGCTTCAGGCTGTTAGAGACCCATTCTTCTCCCCCTTGGTATATGCCTGGAGGACGATGCTAAGACTCAGTTATTTGAGGAGTGGTGTCAAACAGTGATGGGGAAACATTTAATAGTCTTGCTGTGCTTAATCCCAACACAAGGAGGAAGAATAGAATAAACGGTGCCTCTCTCAGGGTTCTTCTTTATCTCATCATGTCTTGGGAAAAGATAACACCATCACAATACAGATTATCATTCACAGTGGCTACCTTCCTAGCAATGGTCACACAGACCCTCCCCACTACTCCGTCTCACATCCAGTCCTAGCTCATGAACTGAATTCAGCAGTCACTTCTCCTCACTGTCTTTCACGGCTATACTCTTTTTTTCATGTCACTAGTAATTTTAGAAAATGAACATCTCCCCTTTTAGATAGCTTTTAGATTAATTTTTAAACTACCACACAGAGTGGTGGGCTTGTGACTATGTTTTCATAGATATGCCATGTATATAATGTATTCATCGTCTCCCTCCACTGTTTCCCACTTGCTGGACCTCCCCTCTCTGCAAGCAGTCCTCTTTGCTACATTAACCTCTTCTCTCCTTTCCCCTCGCTTAAGATTTCTTCCTTCTTTCCCATCTCCTATCCCCATATCTACTATCACGACACACACAGATGCATACATACAGGTGCACACATGCATGCATACACATCCACATAAATAAAAAACACAGTATTTATCTTTCCTAGCCTTGGTTATTTCACTTAGCCTAATGAGTCATGATTTCCCTGCAAATGTCATGCTTTCTTTCCAGCTGCTTTAAATTCCTTTGTGCAGATGTAACCCATTTCCTTTAACTGTTTATCAGCTGCTGGGCATCTAGGTTGGCTCCATTTCTTAGCCACTGTGAACAACGCAAGCAATCCGAGTGAATTGACAAGGATCCCTTTGGTTTGCATAGGAAAATACCCAAAAAAGGTATAGATGGGTCTCATGGGAGTTCTATATTTAGTGTTTTAAGGATCACTCACACTGTCTTACATACCGAAGCCAGCTATAGTAAATATTGTTTCTTTTGTTGATATTTTCTTATGATAAAAATGTATATTGTTCCTTTATGGGTTATATATTCCACTAAGGGATAACATATATTTTAGGGGTACCATATCCTGAGACTTATAATGCCCACATTTGTTCTTTACTTGCACAATTTACTTTTTTGGTCTCCAATATCTTTCCTTTTAAACTTAGCAGATATTCTTCCCATTCCATTATTTATCATGAAATTGTATCCCACTAAGATCTTTTGAACCATGCCTGTCTGTCTGTCTGCCTACCTACCTTCCTATCACCTATTTTCTTTCTTTTTTCTGTATTTCATTCTCTTTCTTTCTCTCTCTCTCTTTCTTTCTTCCCTCTCTTCTTTCTTTCTTTTTTTATAATGGAGACTCAGAAATTTATACTGTGTTATATTTAGCAACTGTACTTGGTAATTTTGACACTCAAATTGTTCCATACATCAAAGTGTGTGTCCTTTCAAGTATTTTACATTGTGTATTTTACATGTTGTCAAGGATGTAAAGAATTTTTTAAAATTTTATTTGTGCATTTTACATACGAGTGATCTGTCTACATGTATGCTGGCAGGCCAAAAGAGAGCATCGCATCCCATTACAGATGGTTGTGACCTGTCATGTGGTTGCTGGGAATTGACCTCAGGACCTCTGAAAGAGCAGCCAGTACTCTGAACTGCTGAGCCATCTCTCCAGTCCAGGATGTAAAGAATTTTTGTTATTCTCTGGCACAAAAGGATGCTGTCCCATATTCTTCTTGTACTGTCCAGTTTTCTTGGAGAGATGCCTACTTCTTAGCAGTGCCATCAATTTCATGAGCTTTTAGTAGACAGTCCTAGGAAACAGGTACCTGAGTGGAACCATGAGTTTACACTGTTTCCCTGAACTGAATCCTAACCTTATAGGCTCTTTCCTTGCTTTGCCCCATTTCTTGTAGCGTTCCTTTCTTGCAAGAGCCCAGTTCCCAGCAAGCATTAGTCCAGTGACTCAACACCGGGCAGTAGAGCAGCAAAGAAGCATCGGGATCGCTCCCGACTCTTACAGTTTTCTCTAAGTGAAGAGTACACTGAGAAAAATAGAATCAGGGCTTACTGGAGGAGTGCGTCACAGTAGGTTATATCCGACAATGGAGACTATTTTCAGTTGTTTCTGTTTGTACTCAGCCGTGATGTTTGTGTTCTCCTTCTTATCTAGCTGATTTAATGTTGTGTTTTGAACGCACAGATCATTAACATGTTTCTACATGTCAAAACATTAAAAAAGAGTGTGCCTCTGGAACTGTCATATTCCACCACGCCTTTCACTCTCGACAGGTATGCAGTTTCAGGGTTTTTTTTAAAATACTTCCTATTAGGAACTTTCTTTTTAATCCCAAGTGTACACATAACAAAGCACAATGCGTGTGTATGTGTGTGTGTGTGTGTGTGTGTGTGTTTGTGTGTTTGAATATATATGGTTGCAATACTCTTTTGTAATTTTTTTTTATAATTTTGTTGTTGTTTATCAGTGCATTTCTCATTTTTTTTTCCATGGACTTTGTTCTTTTTGAAGTTCTGGGAATTAAATTTAGGAAGAGTTTGGGATACCATTGTGCCACAGAGCCACCTCTGCAGGCCTTCCCATTAATGTTAATGATAGCTTGTTGTGTTTCAAATTGTGAATTGGTCTTTCTTTAGTGCTTTAACAATATGGCCTATTATTTTTGAACCAATTAATGCTGATAATAATAGAAAATATATTTTTTTTAATTTGTAGAATTTCACCTTCTTCTAGAATCCTGTCTTCTCACTTTTAAAATTTTATATTTAAAAAGTTTTATGTGTGTCTGTGTCTGTGGTGTCAGTGTGCTTTGTGTGTGTGTGTGTGTGTGTGTGTGTGTGTGTATGTGTGTATACACTGGTGCTCATGCTTCACTCCACAAACAGTGAATTTATGCTCTGCCCATGGCAATGGTGGCCTTCCTACACTCTCTGTTTCCTCATGAGCTTTTACACTTTGGCACATGGGTCCTTTGGGAGTAAGGATTACATTCGTCTCTCTGGAGTCTGGGACTTTTGTAGTCATTTTGCTCCCTGTGCAAAAAGTCCTGAGCTCGACTTTATAGTAAACACAATGATTTTAGAGGTAGTCAGTTGCCTGGCTCAGTTCTGGGCCAGGCTGTTTGGGCATCCTCGTTCTTTGGGACCACAGCAAACCAGAGGTAAACTACAAAGATGAGAGTAGAAGCCTTTTCGTTGTCTATAACTTCTCCTTTTGTGGGGATTTGGCCATATGTTGAAATCCCTAACTCAAGCAATGGCCACGGTTTGCTCACCTTCCTGGCAAGCAGTACCCTTTCTTCTTAGATTGTCACTGACATTCTTGACCTCTGTCCCTGGAGCCTAGTAGGCCTATCTCTATTCCTTTCTTAGTGTACATGTGTATTCCATCTCTGAATATATAGACAGTTTTCATCCTAATTATCAGGCAAGGATATTACATATTAAGACTGAATCGTTTGTCTGAAACTGCACGATACAGGCTGGTTTTCTTGTCTTCAGGGTCTGTAGCTCTCCCACGCCTCTCGGGTGCCTTCCTGTTGTGTTCCGTTTGTCTGCTCAGCATTTCTACAGACAAGTACTATGTGTGAACTTTCTCTTCCAATTTAGATTTTAAGCCAGAACACTTTTCTTTCTAAATGAATAGTGCTACAAAAAGAGGTTCTAAGCTCTAAGTAAAATGACCGGTACTCTGATCATGGGTTGGAAAGTTTTATTTTTATTTTGTTTTATTTCTGTGGGTTTTTCCTTTGTTGTGTAGCATTTTCCTGAGATCGAAACATTCCACCCTGCAGGACAGCCCCTTAAGCAGGCAGATAAGCAACTCAAAAGTGCTTCAGGAAATCCCTGAAACTAACAAGATTCACTAAGGCCCCTCCCTGCCAGTGTAAATATAAAAAGTTGTGACTCTTTCTCAGACAGAAGGAAGCTGAGCTGCACCGAAGACTCTCAGAGTAGACCTGAACAAAGTCTCTGAGATCAAACCAGCTGCCTAGAAGTAGCAGAAACCAGATGAGTTGCCTAAAGAAGTTTAGACCATAGTCACTTGGAAAAGACTCGCCTCAATGTGTTGAACTGCCTGCAGGATGTGTAGTGTGCTCCAGGTTTCCAGCTTTTGTGAACTTCAGTGGACCTAGGTAAAGCAGCTATCGTTAAGTCATTTCTCCTCTGTAAGTAACTCAAAAATTTATTGGTTCACCTTCCTGGACTTTTGTAGGATATGTATTTTGGTTTGTCACAGGGTCCCTATCAGGGGTGAGTAAACATGCATGCTATTATCTCCCCAAAAAAAGTTTCATCACGCATCTCCCTAGAATATTATTACACTGTGTGCTTTGATGGGTCTTAAGATTCTTTTCAGCTCTGACTGTCTAAGAGCAACTTCTGTTTGCTCCATTATTGTGAAGCTGTTGGTTATTGATTAAACACCGTATTTTAAATATTTGCAAGACCAGTATTAATCCTACATATATGAAGAGAAAATGCTTATTGCCATGAGCAGATGGTTAGCAAGTTTAATGATTTTGGGCTCCATACATGATGTTGTTAGTCTCTGGGTTTCATAGTCTCTTCCTCCACCCTTTTGAAATGTGTGAACTATGGCTGTGAAGGGTAAGGCCCTGTAACTCAGGAAAATATGCCCCTGAACATTCAGGAATAAAGCATTGCCATCTTGCCAAATCTACCACAATTATTACTGGGTCTGATGAATAAATACCTGGATTCTCAAATAGGAAGCTAAACATAGTCACTTCGTGAGCTTATTTGAGAATAAATTATAGTATGGTATGCAAAAGTGGACAAATTCTTTCATAAAAGAATATGTACAAATAGTGAATGCTCATGAGAGAATACATGCTGGAAATAAAGTCTGCAATGGGAGCGTAAACTATAAATAATAGAAATCAGGAAGATTGACAGCACCAAATGCTGGTGGTGACGTGGAGCAACTGGAAGCACCACACACTGGTGGGAGGGGTGTGAAGCCGCACAGTCACAAGGGCTCTGCCGTCTCTTACACAAACACATGTGTTCACGACCAAGCAACTCTCCTGTGTACTCAGGATGTACGAAAGACCTACAAGGCCGAAAATGTTTCTAGCAGTCTTAATAAAAATTAAAGCCTAGAAACAATGTAAATGCCCATAGGATAAGGGATTCAAAAATATCCACACAGAAGTAGATGCAATGGAAATATATATTGTGAATATATTCATTTAAAAGTCCAAGAGTAGGGAAGACGAATCCAACAGCTAAAGGCCTGTTAGGAAATTCCTGCCTCTGTGGTAAAGAAGTATGGGCCTACAGATTGGTCGATCTCAAACCTGGGACAAATGGCTAAGCGTGGTGCCCATTTAACATATCAAAGCAGACCTGACAGCCTGGTTCTCCTAGCATCCTTCAGTCCCTAACTGTTACAGGCTTTACTCAGTAACAGGAAGGGACTTCTCCAGCCCAGGGGCAGGACTGCCCTCCCCCCAGATGCCATTCCCTATGTAATTCAGCCATTTTGGTTACATGGACCTTGGAGTCTACCCTTTATTATCTTGGCAAGTCTTTTGGTACAAATCACTGTCTGTCTGTCTCCATATCCATATCCATATCCATATCATATCCATATCCATATCTATATATTTGGAGTACTGAGAAATCATATGTTAACTTTGCATATAAACAAACTCCGGGGTGTTGTGGTTTGCCTTGGAGTTATCTGTATTTTGATGCTAATTCTGCTGCCCCAAGGACAGCTGCCTAGTCAGTACTCAGGACTCAGGTGACTTCACCACAACCTACTCTCCATTGAATTTGTAAAATACAGATGAGGGGCAGGTACAGGATAAAAGGAGGCCTGTCATTGGAGGAGAAGGAAGGATGGGCGGGAGAGAAGTTTGAAGGAAGAGGAGGAGACTGGAACAGAAAGGAGGAGACAGGAGTAGAGGGCAAGAAGCCATGGCAGGTGACGTTAAGATTCCGCTCTGTGTATTTACAGGTTGTTATTAATGTACCGGGCTTTGTATGTGTAGGTGGGCAATTACATCGGCAGACTGGGCTGCCACGGAGTTGGGCTGTGTTTCCACCAAGATATATAGCAGATATCTTGGGGCACCGTGGTGCTGGTCCTAGCGGGATAAAAGACAACATTACTTTTTTTATTTTTGTATTTTTACAACAACACCAGGGCATGTTGGTTCAATCAAGCTGTGCCTGAGGTAAACCCACTGGCTGTTCCCAGCAGAGTCACAGATCTGAGCACTAAGCATTTTGCTTTTTAAGAGTTCTGTTTGAGAGATGTAAAGTAAATGAATTAATTAATTAGTGATAAAAAGAGCTCTGTTGGTCTCAGAAACACGTTGCCTAAAATCTTTTGATTCAGTGGCTAAGGGCACTGGCTGCTCTCACAGAGGACCCAAGATCAACTCTTAGCACCCACACCACAGCTGATGATTGTCTGAAACCCATAAAGCTCCAAGTGATTTGACACTATCCCACTGATGTATGTGTCTGTAACCCATCTAGCTCGACGCGGTCTGATACTCTTACATAGACACGCATGCAGGCAAAACACAAATGCATATAAAATAAAAATAAATTAAACCAGTTTTTAAAGAAAATGTGCTTTGGTAGGATGTCCTGAAAATGCATTCTGATTGTTTGTTTGTTTGTTAATTTTTATGTAGTGCCTTTTGGAAGCAGGAGGAGTAGAATGCTATGACTGACAACTCAAGTTCCTAGCAACAATTTCTACTTCTGGCTGTGGCTTTGTGTGCATTGTATAGCAAAGAAGATGCCTGTTGAATTAATGAGTGAATGAAAAAAAAATTCCACACTTGCAACCAGTGTGTAATAAAGGTGAGGTAACAAAGACCAGAGCCAGAAAAGACTCAAAAGCTGTCAGCGCCAAACTCTTTAAGTCTGAACAGGGAAACAGAAACTATGACAGACTTTAAATAGAGATAACCTCAAGATGCTCATAACTGTGAAAAAAGAGACGAGAAACCCAAAAGGGAGCTTTAACTGAAGCAACTAAGGAAACAGGAACTACATTTAGGCTAAAGAAAATATGCAGAGAGCTCAGAAGCCAAACTTACTCTTCCAGTATCCTGTAACACGAAGGAGATGTAACCATTGCTGCAAACACCACAAGCAGGCAACACACACACACACACACACACACCCACACACGCACACGCACACACACACACATGCACACACACACACACAGAGAGACACACACACACATATACACAGAGACACACACACACACACACACACACCACAGACAGACAACAGACACACACACACACACACACACAGACACACACAGAGAGACACACACACACACACACACAGAGACACACACACACACACACACACACAGACACACACATGCACATACGCACACAAACATACACGCAGAGACACACACAGACAAGCACACACACAGACATGCACACACACAGAGAGAGAGACACACACACATCCACAAGCACACAGAGAGAGAGACACACACACACAAACATATACACAGAGACACACACAGAAACATGCACACACACATGCATGCACACACAGAGACACACACACACGTACACACACGCACACACACACAAACATACATACAGAGACACACACAGACAAGCACACACACAGACATGCACACACACAGAGACACCTGCACACACACAGACACACTCTGAGACATGTACACACACATACCCCCCCACACATGCGTGCACACACTTAGTGGCATGCACATGAGTTCCCCCTCCTCCTCCCCTTGAGACTTCCCCATGCTGCTCTAGAGCATACAGAGGCTTCTTTCCCTGGTGGTTCTGTAGAAGCAGGGATGGGGAGCAAACGGGAGATGGGCAGTGTGGGCTCCTAAAACAGACAACGGACTAAGCCTTGAAGGAAACCTTGAATTCTGAGATTTGAAGGAGGAAGACAAAGTTTTGGAAAAAAAATACAACATGTGAACATAATCAGAAATCTGCCTAAGGACATTAGTGAAATTAAATTTTCAGGGTTCTGCTTGGTTTTAATTCCGATGATTCTCCTTCTGCAGTGTCCGTTGGAATTTGCCTGGAATTTCACAGGCTCACCTTCAATTTGTTTTAAGAGTGAAAAAGGGGAGGCAAACCTCCCAGTAAAGACTTGGCGACTGTTTGGTATTAAGTGACATGATGTGCCTCTGCTAAGTGGGCCATAATCGGTGAGTGACAGAAGGGGACACACAGGTAAACCACATGAAGGATGCATTCAAGCATCTGTTCTAGAGAGCCGTGCTGTTTGGTTTAGGAGACCTGGTCCTTGCTTGGCTTTCTCCTACCCTGGCTGTGTGATTTTGGACAGAGCATTAATTAATCCTTCTTGTTTTGAGGAAGATTAACCAAGAGAAAAGGAAAGTGTGCACATACGTGCTGGCCTCAGGACAGGAGAACTTGGTTTAAATTTTAAAGTGTGCTTTATCCAGGGGGGATGGAAACCTAGAACTATGTTTGGCATCTTGTCAGGGCGCCAGAAAACTGGTGGTGCATCCTGCCCCTAACTCTCTAAGTCTGTATGCGCTATTGCAGTTTTCATCTGAGCCTATTTGCAAGTGACTTCCTGTCCAAGATGAGAATGGTGAAATCTTAGACCCAAGCAGTAGAAATGTCCCCTCTATCATGTTCTGCTACTCCCTGCACTTCAAACAGATTTATTGCATTTCAAACATTACAGTTTATCTTGAATTTCTTAAGCCCGGAGAGGCGCATTCCAGTGGTTAGTATTTTATAAATGCAGCTGTATCGGTCATAAACTGACTGGCATTTGAAAAGTCCAGAGAACCCATTCTAAGCCGAGCAGAATAATTGACTGTTTAGTACGTCCCTGCCGAATCTTCACATGAGCCAGCAAGTGTGTGCCCATGCACTCTTGAACAGCAGATATCTATATTTGTGTCAGTTTGCATTCATTGGAGGTTTTGCACATGTGGGACAAAGATAAGGTTTGGATTGAGGCTAAGCATACGAGAAAGAGTGAGGAACGAGAGCAAGAGCGAGAGCGTCGTCATTTTTCATCCTATCCACAGTTGGGGTGTGATTGTCTGTTTGTAGCAGGCATGGTGCAGGTATGCAGGCCTGTTTAAAAATATTTTGTCAGCTCTTTGGCATTGCATAATCACTGGGGCCCAGGTGACCAAGGATGACCCTAGTCGGGGAGGGAAAATGTTCCCCACTGCAGCATCATGGACCAGCACGGCCTTGGTGCCTGAGTCCTGGAGAGTTTGAAACTTTATCCTGAATGTTGCCTTCTACCCATGGACAGGACAGCAGCGGGGAGGAGAGCCTTCTCCTAAGGGTGTGTGGGCCAGAGGGAAGACCTAACAGAAGCAGAGGAGAGAGAGACAGTGAGGGTAGGAGCTTTGTCATTACAGCAGCTGACTTACAAGTTTGTTCTCCTTGTGTATGGCCTTGCTTTGGGACCAGCTGAGTGGGGAGAGCCTTGGTGCTTTTGTTGTAGACCCACAAAAGTGATTCTCCTTTTCTAGGTCGGTATTTTCCAATGTGGGAAATGAGAGAATTTCGCATCTGGTTCCTCCTAAGTCTAATATTATTAAACTTCTACACTTACTACTTCTTTTCCAACCAATTAAATATTTTTCAAGAGTTTATATCTAATCTCTATGACTAACCTCTAGACGTGAAAAGGTAAGTTGCTTCTGCAATCTCTGGGGTTCTTGGCAGGTTCAAGCCCGAATGTTCATTTTGTTACTGAAGAGATGGGTGGGTTGCGGTGCTTCTCCATGTGCTCCTCGGCTTCATGACTGAGTGGTGGGCTTAGAAACTCTCCCATCAGGTTAAGAACATGGGAGGAAGGAAGTGGATGGCATCAACTCTCACTGTGGCTCTAACAGAGGACGCCAGCTACTCATGCCTAAAATGTGACTCGATAAAATGCCCAAATAGAAACACAAAGAAATGCCCACTACACTTGTCAAAAGGATGGGAAACCAATTCTCCTCAAGGTATCTGCTGTCCTAAAACCAGGAGCCACCGAAAACACACTGTTCCAGAGACGCTGTGCTCTTTCTACTGCCCGTTCCCACTTGCACCCTCTTTCCTTTTACTTCAGACAGGAATCTGAAGAAAGTCCAAGGGTCTTCTCTACCTTTGCAACTCAAAAACTCCAACCTAATTAACGGCTTTTGCTTAATTTTAGTTAGGCTAAATATAACTTTTTTCATTCCTAATCAGCCCCTAGAGAATGCTATTCCTTAACTAAACTTTCTGTCTCTCTCAGAACTGTCATCCCTCCCCCAGATGTGGGTCTTCTAACTCTGTTTTCTCTGTCATGCTTTTAAAAATTTTATTAGATTTTTTTCAAATTATATATATATATATATATATTGTTGTACTCTTTTCCCTCCCTCAGCTCCTCTCTGATCCTTTCTCTCTCCCTACGGACCCAACTTTATCTATACTCCCCTTCTCTGTTAACACACACACACACACACACACACACACACACACACACACACACACACTCACACTCACACTCAGAACAAAGAAACTTAAATAAAAGAAGAAAAAGCAGGGGATCCTTTTTGTGTTGGTTAACAACTGGGTATAGGGCCTGTCCTGCACTGTGGTTGATAAACCCAAAGCCACTCCATTGGAGAAAATTGGTTTTCCCTTCCCAGCAGGAATCAACTACAAATTTCTTCTTGGGGTGGGACTCTGCCTGCTTTCCCTTCTCAGAGCTGAGATTGTGTCTGGTTTGACCTTTGCTGGGATTTCACGTGGTATCACAGTCTTTGCAAGTTCATATATGTATCTGCCCAGATGTTCCTAGAGATTCTGTGTCCTTGGGGTCACCTACTATGTCTAGCTTTTACAAGCCTTCCACCTCTTGTTGTATTTAAATGCATGGCCTTATCTGAAGCCAATCAGCAGGAGTTGGTTCTAACCCATTACTACGAAGAGCTGAAAAGCCTGATCTTACAGAATTTAATTTATATACCTAATGG
Organism: Rattus rattus; assembly: GCF_011064425.1. Classification (NCBI taxonomy): domain Eukaryota; kingdom Metazoa; phylum Chordata; class Mammalia; order Rodentia; family Muridae; genus Rattus; species Rattus rattus. The sequence goes on from NC_046157.1 coordinate 9,992,696, forward strand.
TTTTAATAAAACATATAATGTAGGTATTAGGCTTAGGTACTGTTTCCTGTGGCCACATGTTCAGAGGAGTGATTTAGAGGTACATGCTTAGATGTGCCATCTCACTTGATCTCAGGATTCGCTTCCGGTGTAGAATCAAACCAGAGACTGTCTACAGAAAACCGCTTTCAGGTGGGGATGTGGCTCAGTGGGAGAATACTTGTCGATCATGTCCAAGAACCTGTGTCAGTTCTCAGCACCAGAACAAACGAGGAAGAATGAGAAAACTTCCTCAAGGTTTTGGATAAGTCATCTGTAAAATTGCATGAAATTGATTTAATGGAAGGACTTTTCATTGTCTATATGTCTTTGGAATATTATACATTGTGTCCAGAGTTCCAAATCTATTGGTAGAACTTATAGTTTTCTCTTAACATTTTGGCAAATCTCATTCCTGATGGAAATAAGAATCCATTGCTTTTCATGTGATTTCACCTACTCTCCTTTTCTTCATAAAATTTCCAACTTACTAGTCTTTTTAAAGAAATACTTGTTAAGATTTCTGTTTTATTATTTTACATTTTAATCCATTTGTTATGCATTCAGCAATTTAGTTTTTTATTGTGATTTTAAAGCATTTTAAGTTAAATTAATAGCTAATTTATGATCAGTATGCTCATGTAACATTGTTTACTTTTAAGGACAAACAAAGCCCCTCCCATTTTATTTAACATTGGCTCCAACCTACAATTTCTTGTGTTGGAACCAATATAATTCTTGATGTCAGTCATTAATAAGTGACTTTTGGTTACAGGTATTACTTAGAAAAATGCCTTCATATTTCCAAGCAGATTAGCTTGAAGGTGACAACTATTCTTTGTTACTAATTACTAACAGTATTAAAGCAATTCTGAGCATTATATAATTTTCTGTTTGCATTAATAAAATATACTACCATTTCTTTATAGCTCAACAAAAGGTCAATTTTTTGTGACAAGCACTTAGACATATATATATATATGTAATATATATATGTATATATACAATATATACATATAACTAAATATATTATAACTATATACATAACTTTAATTATAACTATATATATGTATATATAGAAAACTATATACTTAAAATGCCTTAATATTTCCAAGCAGATTAGCTTGAGGTGACTGTATAAAACTATATAGTTAGTTAGTTAGTTAGTTAGTTAGTTAGTTAGTTAGTGAGTGAGTGATATTGTCCAGGCACTTATTTGCTTTGGGACTCATCAAATGTCAATAAGGAATGAATTAAAAATTTTAATCTCTTTGTTTCTGTGTCTAGGATCTGTTTTAATTAGGAATGTACATTAATGACAATTTTATTTTCTTTGTTAATTATGTTGTCAGTTTAAATCATTCCTCCTTGATACTTTTCACCATGAAGTCAGATTTATGTGGTAATATTAATATATCTGCCATTTTTAACATTAACGAGGCTTAGGTTTAAAATGTTTTCAGTTTTTCACCTTTTCTGGGTCTTTTTGCCTTATGTATATCTTTTGTAAATAACATGTAACTAAACTTTGCTTTTCAATAATACATTTTTAGTCCCTGGTTTATTATAGGATTATGTATTCGGATCTCTTTTCTTTTGCAGTTGTGTCTCTAAATTACTTGATGCTTATGATAAGAGGTAGAAGAGTGCATTGTGGCCTGGCTTGGAGCCCTCACTCTGTCTTGCCTGCCGCTCTGTATTGCTAAGTTGTGTTAATTCTCTGACTCCAGTTTGTTCATCAACGAAATACGAACGACTGTAGTGATTTTCTTAACTCATTTCTTAACTCGGGATTTTGAAGATTATTCATTCAAAATATTCAGAATGCTGGGAAAAGAGTGAGTCAAGCAAGCTATGATGGCGATATGGTAATGGAAATGGTATATCATTCTTTTTCTAGCAGTTCCCTGTGTACATGACATACATTTTTTTCTGTTATTGAAGATAGACTTTTTTCATTGAGTTTATTCTGATTAGTTTCCCCTCTCTCTACTTCTAGGTCCTTCCCACCGTGCCTCCCACCCAGATCCACCCCCTTTCTTTCACTTCTTAGAAGATTAACAGGCATATAAGGGATGCTAATAGAATATACAAGAAAACAAAAACAGAAGGAAAAGAGCACAAGAAACGAAGCAATAAACAGACATAGATGCAGAGAGACACTCCTCTTTACACTCAGGAATCCTATAAAAACACAAATCTGGAAGCTATAATATATACATAAAACCTGTTGGTCAAAATAAAAATCAAGTAAAATAATAAGTGTTCCATTAACAAAAGAAAAAGCCCTGACTCAACATTATGAGGCAAGGAACTTCCAAAGATGCCATTCAGTGTGTTTTCTCTTGGCCATGTACAGTGGGGCATGATGTCTAGTTTAGAGTAGTCTATTTCCCCAGTGCGACTTCCTTAGAGATCCAGTGTGGGCCAGGGATGGGGACATGTGGCCACTTCTCCTTTCATCTCTAGGGCACCATCTGGTGCAGATGTATGCAGGCCCAGTGCATGCTGCCCCAGTGCATCATTAAGTACAGCAGAATGTCATCAGGAGTCATTTTACTGCTACATTCCTTTTGTAGAACAGTAGTATTTGGATTTCCTCTAGGTTCAGGGCTATCTAGTCTCAAGTTTTTGGTCACTTAGGTAGTGTGAGATATGGGTCACATACCAAGGATACTTAAATCAAATCAGACACTGGTTGATTACTCCCACAGACTTTGTGTTGCCATAGCACCAGCACATTTATCTGGCATGCAGATCATCATGGTAGATATAAAGGTTTGTGCCCAGGTTGGAGTTTATGGTTCTCCTTTGATAGCATACACAAAACCTTCTAGTACCAAGAGTCCATATGGGTGAAGGTCTAGGAGGCTCCAGGTCTTGACTCCTCTGTGTTCAATGAGTTGTATATTAGTTTGAGCAATAGTGCCTTGCCACAGGTATGTAAAGAGCTAAGGTATGCTATAGCTATTGAAACAGCTGGGGCTGCTTGCTGGTTCACACGGAACCCCTTTGGCCAACAACTCAATTAAATTAGATGTCATCCAGTGCTGGAACCGAAGCCTCATTTGATGTTGAGAGAGGTCCAATTGTGGCTCTGTCTTCTGCATTATTTGACATTCCATTTAGATTGTCTTCACACATGTATACAATTTAAGAAGTTTCTATTGTATTGGGTTTCCCTATATCCCCTCAAATGGTCCTTAAATTTAGCTTTCTCTCTCCATATTCCCTTCCTCTCCATTTGATCCTCTCAATACAGTCCTTGCTCCCATCTATCTACAATGATTTTACTTCCCCTTCCTACAGACATCTGTCTCTCACCTGGAGTCCCTTACTCTACACTTATCTCCACACTTCTGTGAAGCATAGCTTGCTTATCTTTGACTTAAATACTAGCATCCACATATAAGCAAATGCAAACCACATTCATCTTTCCGGGTCTGTCTAACCTCACTCAGGATGACGTTTTCTAGTTCCACCCATTTCATGAATTCATTTTTTTAAACAGCTGAGTAACATTCCATTGTGTAAGTGTACCCCATTATTTTTTTTATCTGTTTCTCTGTTGAGAGACATCTAGGCTCTTTCCCATTTTGGCCACTGTGAATAGAGCAGCAATAAATCTGACTAAGGATCTCTGTAGTTGGATGGAACATGGCATGTACCCAAGAGTGGATAGCTGGGTCTTGAGGTAAGTTGATTCCTAGCGTTTTAAAGAAACGCTATACTGATTTCCATAGTGGCTGCATGGGTTTTCACTCTCACAAGCAATGGAAGAGTTCCTCCCTTGCCCAACATCCTCACCAGCATGAACTGTCACTGTTTTATTGATCTTGGCTCTTTTCACTGGTGCTAGATGGAAATCTCAAAGTAGTTTTATTTGCATTTCTACCATAGCTAAGGATTTTGAACACTTTTTTTCAGTGTTTCTCAGTCATTTGAGTTTCCTCTTTTGAGAAATTTCTGTTTATATCTGAACCTCGCTTTAAAATAGGACAATATGGGTTTGTTGGGGGGGTTGTCCAATTTTTGTGTTCTTTATATATTTGGGATATTATCTCTCTCTTGTAAAACTCTTTCCCCATTCTGTAGAATGCTTCTTTGTCCTACTGGTGATGCTCTTTGCTTGGGAAGAATTTTCAGTTTCATGAGGTTCAATGTGTTAATTGTTGATTTTAGTGTATGTTCTATCCATGTTCTGTCCAGAAAGTGATTTCCTGTGCCAATTAATTCAAGGCTATTTCCCACCTTCTTTTCTACCTTATTCAGTGTATCTGATGTTCTGTGGAGGTTGATTAATTTAGAATTGAGTTTTTTACAGAATTCAGTTTTACCAGAACCATTTGCCAAAGATGATGTCATTTTTTGAGCATGTACTTATGAATTTATAAAAACTCTGTATCCATTCCTCCATTGAGGGACATCTGGGTTCTTTCCAGTTTCTGGCTATTATAAATAAGGCTGCTACAAACATAGTGGAGCATGTGTCCTTGTTATATGTTCGAGAATCTTTTGGATATATGCCCAGGAATGGTATAGCTGGGTCCTCAGGTAGTACCAAGTCCAATATTCTGAGGAACCTCCAGACTGATTTCCAGAGTGGTTGTACCAGCTTCCAAGCCCACCAACAATGGAGGAGTGTTCCTCTTTCTCCACATCCTTGCCAGCATCTACTGTCACCTGAGTTTTTGATCTTAGCCATTCTGACTGGTATGAAGTGGAATTTCAGGGTTGTTTTGATTTGCATTTCCCTGATGACTAAGGATGTTGAACATTTCCCTAGGTGCTTCTCTGCCATTCGATATTCCTCAGTTGAGAATTCTTTGTTTAGCTCTGTAACCCATTTTTAATAGGGTTATTTTGTTCTCTGGAGTCTAACTTCTTGAGTTCGTTGTATATACTGAGGATGCCAAGAAGTGCTTGCTGACAGGAGCCTGATATAGCTATCTCCTGAGAGACTCTGCCAGACTTTGACAAATACAGAGGCAGATGCTCACAGCCAGCCATTGGACTGAGCATGGGGTTCCCAATGGAAGAGTTAGAGAAAGGACTGAAAGAGCTGAAAGGGTTTGCAACCCTATAGGAAGAACAACAATATCAATCAACCAGACACCACAAAGTCCTAGGGACTAAACTGCCAACCAAAGAGTACACACGGAGGGACCCTTGGCTCCAGCTACATATGTAGTGTATGATGGCCTTGTACATCAGTGGGAGGAGAGACCCTTGGCCCTGTGATGACTTGATGACTCAGTGTAGGGGAATGTCAGAGTGGGGAGGTGGGAGTGGGTAGATGGGGGAGCACCCTCATAGTAGCAGGAGGAGGGAGGATGGGATAGGGGGTTTCCAGAGGGGAAATTGGGAAAGGGGATAACATTTGAAATGTAAATAAATAAAATATCCAATAAAAAATAAAAAAACAAAAAATTTAAAAAATTCTGGGGCTAATAGGTATCTGGATTTATTCCTAGGTATTAATCAGTGTCTGTTTTCAAGCTAATACCATGCTCTTTTTATTGCAATAGTTCTGTAGTAAAATTTAAGATCAGAGATGGTGATAACTCAGCAATTATTATTATTGCTATTATTATTATTATTATTATTATTATTACCCAGGATTGTTTTAGCTTTATTGGGTGTTTTGTGTTTCCATATGAAGCTCAAAATGGTTCTTTCAGGATCTGTGACTAGTCATGCTGGAATTTTGATTGAGATTTCATTGAATCTGTAGAATAATTTTGTTAGGAAGGAAATTTTTACTCTATTACTCCTACCAATCCATGAGCATGGGAGATCTTTTCATCTCCTGATAGCTCCTTCAATTTCTTCTTAAATCTTAAAGAACTTTTTATCATATAAATCTTTCACTTCCTTGGTTAGAGTTACCCCAATATATTTTTGATTATTGGTGACTCTCATGAAGTTGTTTCCCTGATTTCTTTTGCACCCCATTTGTTACTTGTTTCTAGGAAGGCTACTGATTAGTGTGAGTTCATTTTGCATCCTGCTATTTTGCTGAATGTGTTGCAGTTGTGATCGAATTGCTTATCTGATCTTGACTTAACTCTGGTAGGTGATATGTATTAAGAAAACCAGTAATTTCTTGTAGATTTTCCAATTCTGTGGAATGTAGGTTTTCAATATACATTCTTAGGATTATCTGACCCTGCTCAGTGTCTCTTAATATGGCCCCCTCTTTATCTCTAATTTTGTTAATTTGGGTCTTCTCTTTCCTCCCCTTTGTTAGTTTGGATAAGGGTTTGCCAATCTTAAATGTACTGATGTACATTTCAACAAACACCTTTGTATTATCATTTGTACACAACATTCATATATCATTTAAAATATTATACTTTAATACATTCTGCTGCTAATTACTGAGCCCTGTGATTGAAGCAGAGAACATTTCCAGCATCCAGAATCCCACATACCATGTCCTATTCAATAACGCCTCTCTCCTCACATCCCACCTTTCTCCAGCATTGCCAGGGAGAAGCCTGTCAATATGGTTTAGAACTGATGTCTCTGAAATCACAGTTTCGTGTGACCAGAATACCAGAGCTTTCGGCCTTTTGTGATATATTTGCCACATCTACATATATCCAATTGTTCTAATCCCTATTAAGTGAAATAAAACTAGCCTAATTTTCCCCCTTTCTCTCTTTCCTCTTTGAAGGCTCCACTTTGAAAAACCTGGGATTTTAGGTATAAATATGTAAGGATTACATATTAGGGGTTATACATAATCTACATATTTCTACTTCATCTATTTACCTGCAATCTTGTCTCTTACATATTATTTACCTTTTGACTCATTTTCTTACTGCTTCATACAACTATTTGAGGTACCTTCAAGTGTGTCTTCGTGTGTAAATATTTTCTCTAGGGGTTATGAAGGTTGTGAGTTTTCTGAAACTACTTAACGCTGACATGACTTTGCCTAGCTTCTCAGTGGATGCTGATGCTGGGGGTTAGCCTAGATGCTGAACATAGGGTTCTAAGGAAAACATTTCTTCTGACTTCTTTTTCGTTTGCTGCCATGAGCTCAGATGGACTACAAGGAGAAACACACCCACTGGGTCTTCTATCGCTCAGATATTCAATTCAGCACCATCTGCTTCTGCATCGCTGATTATCAGCATTTTAAATTGGCTGTCAAACCCAGAGCCTCTGTTCAGTTCTTTGTGAGAGCGAATGGGTTCTGCTCACCTGGGAGTCTTCTTGAAAGGGGCGTTTGTTATGTTTTAGACCTTGGTGGTAGCACACTGTTGGTATGTAGACTGCAGACTGAGAAGCACGGTTCTGCTTCCCTTCCTTACACCTGAGACACTTTTTAATCTTCCTGAGTACAGTGATCTTTGTTTTTAGTGTTTTCTTTTTTAAATCTTCTATTAGCACTATCTGCATGTTTATTTAAAAATAAAAACATTGTAATGTGTGTGTGTGTGTGCTTGCGTGTGTGTGTGTGTGTGTGTGTGTGTGTGTGTGTGTGTTTCAGAGGACAACTTTCCTTTCTATGGATCCAACTCAGGTCCTCAAGTTTGGCAGCATGCACTGTGACCCACTGACCCATCTTAGCAGCCATTTCCTGAGCTGTTAAAGGCTGTATTTGTTGAGCCCATGCTTCCCATTTGTGGTATAATTCCGTGTTTTTCTTTTCTTCTCCATTTTTGGTTTCCAGACTTGCTTGGTGACTTACATAGAAACATTAGAGAACTGATATTCTTGTAGCCAATATTCCCAATTACTCCACATTTACAGTGAGGATAGAGATCAGAGCTGGCTTGTCACTCTTGCTTTGCTAGGCTGCCTGTTTGAGCTTGTATTTTCCTGCAGATGAGGGCAAGGGCTTTGTACTGTGTGGTGATCCTCCAGCTGTTGTTAACTTCATAGCCAATCCTGCTTTTGCTTGAGGCAGTTATAACCAAGGTGGAGGGCAAGCAGGAAAGAACATAAGGATTAATATAAAAATACCAAAATTACTATTCTACAGACACTTCATGCAAGGGCACACTTTACATGTGTCACCATAATTTATTTAAGGTTGCTCTTTGTCAGTTATTTTTTTTTTTTTAACTCTAACTTCTATTTACTCTTTCTCTAAGCTGTCAGTTACTTCTGCCAAACAGATGAAGAGAATTCAGGTTTGTTCACTGCTCTCTCTCCTTTACATCTCTGAGTAAGTTGGATGATGGGGTCACAGATATCTGTCTACAGTATCTGTAAACACGCAGTACCATAGAGCCAAACTGTGCATACTGGAGGAGAAGGAATTCGGGAGAGAGAGGGAGATGGGAGTGTGGAGTTGGTGAAGGCGAGTTGACTAGAGAGACAATGGGAAAATGAATGAAGGTAAAAGTTGAAGATAAGAAATTCAGCAAGCTTTTGACCCTCCTTAACATCTCTAAGAGCTCTGCAAACAAGATTAATTGAGTAGACTTCAACATTCAAGGAGCCCAGGCTGGGGTGACCTTACAGATAAGAACCAAGTGAACCATAAGAATATTAATTTTAGTTTTCAAAGAAGCGGATTTTCTTAAGTTTATGAAAGAAATAACATGTTCTCTGTTGCATGTATTGTTTCTGTGAGGTGAATAAAACCATCTCTTATTTTGTGGGTGTACAGGGATTTAATTAACGAGATTTATTCAGATGCCAAGAAACAGCCATTTAAATCCTGGAATCAGATGCAAACTTAATATGATCTCATACCCTGTGGATGAGAGTGAACGGTGGAAGGACAGGCAAAGCTCTCTCTGTCGAGGGTCAGGTTACTAATTTATAATAGCATAATATATTAAAACTTCTGGGGAAGCAGAAGCCCATAGTCACTCTCAAAAACAATTTCTTCTTCTTCTTTTGGTTTTTCTTTTTTTTGAACAAAAGATGTTTGTTGAATAATTATCTCTGTAGCAGCTTTATTCATAATAGCCAGAAACTGGAAGTAACCTAGATGTCCTGAAACTGAATAACGGATACAGAAAATGTGGTACATCTACACAATGGAATGCTATTCAGCTATTAAAATAAAGATAGCATGAATTTTGCAGGCAAATGGATGGAACTTGAAACTATCATCCTGAGTGAGGTAATCCAGTCCCCAAAGGACATGTATGGTATGTACTCGCTTATAAGTGGATATTAGTCATAAAATACAGGGACCATTTATACTACACAGAGTCAAGGAAGGTAAGCAAGAAGGAAGGCTCAAACGAGGAAGCTTAAATCTCACTGAGAAGGGGGAATAAGATGGTCATAAGAGGCAGATGGAGGGAGGGAACTGGGAGAGAGGGGGAATGGAGAGGGGATGGGGGGGGTTCAGGATTAGGTGTGAGGAAGAACAGGAGAGGTGACTAGATGGCCATGAAAATGAATGGGAATCTGCAACTGGCAGGGGGAGGGGCTGAGGGAGGGGCACCTCCAGGACAAGACAGACGTGATTCTCAGGTACCTTAAGTAGTGACCTTAGCTGTGACTCACTACATTTGGGGATATGGAACCTGAAGAGGCTACCTCCTACAACCAGATAGGAACCCCAGTGGAGCAATAGAGACACCAACCCACCTACAAAACTTTCAACCCCAAATTTATCCTGTCTACAAGAAATGCAGGCACTGGGTGGGGTGAATGGAGCAGAGACTGAGGGGACTGGTCAACTGGTAACCGGCCCAACTTGAAACCTAGCCCATGGGTAAGCATCAATCTCTATGACTATTAATGATACCCTGCTATGCTTGCAGACAGGAACCTAGAATCATTGTCCTCTGAGAGGCTCCACCCAGCAGCTGGCTCAGACAGATACAGACACTCACAGCCAAAGAGTGAATGGAGCTTGGGGACTCTTATGGAAAAACAGGAAAAAGGACTGCTGGCTTTGAAGGGAATAGGAACTACACAGGAAGACCAGCAGTGTCAACTAACATGGACCCTTGGGGCTCTCAGAGTCTGAACCATCAACCAAAGAGGAACATACATGACCTGGACTTAGACCTCCTGCATATAAGTGGTAGATGTGTAGCTTCATCTTGTGGGTCCCAAACAACTGTAATGGAGGCTCTCCCAAAAGCTGTTGCCTGTATATGGGATATATTCTTCTAGCTGGGCTGACTTGTCTGGTCTCAATGGGAGAAGAAGGGCTTAGTCTCACAGAGACTTGACGTGCCAGATGGGGTGATACCCTGAGGGGGGTAAGGGTAAAGACAACCCACTCAGAGGAGAAAGGGATGGGGAATGAGGGAAGGATTGTGGGAGGGGATGACCAGAAGGAGGGCAGTGAGTGGGATGTAAAGTAAATAAGTAAAATTTAAATTAATAAAAAATACACCCCCCCAAAAAACCCAAAACCAAGAACAACAACAACAGAAAAACCCCGAAAAACAAAGAAAACAATCCTAATTTTCTAAACTTATCAAATTTATTACTGGAAAAGAAACAGAGAGAAAGTTTAGGGTCCCAACAGTTCTGGGATCCTAGCCCTAAGTCTCCTTCCAAATTTCGTCATTTGTTCATTTTTCAATTTACCACTTGAATCTTTCTAAAAACAAATAATAGCTTCTAAATGTGCTAAGCTCCTCCAATGGGCTTTGTGCTAGGCCTGAGCCCTGGACACAAAACCATCAGAGTAGTAGAGTGCTACAGTTCATTGCATGGACTACAGTGGCCTATGAAATGGGTATTGGATGAGATTAGTAGAGGTGGGCCTCACTGGGCCTGAGCCAGCTGACACACAGTTGTCTGGGTTCTATGGAGTCAGCAGCACTCCTCCCAGACCACTCGGGATAAAGAGTTATGTCCAGTAATATTTGGCCTTTCTTGGACTTCCTCAAGTATTCCATAACTACTCCCTCTGTTCATTCCAGCCTCCTCTTTGCATCCCGTAGTTAAAGCATTGTTTGCATTGCATGCGACAATCCTACCTGCTCTGTGATTCGGCACTAAATGGTGCCTCGGGAGATCTGAGGCTGACAAGGGTGCCCCAAGTCCTAAGCTTAGAGCAGGATTTCTAATTTGTCATCCTGAAGTCCACCCACCTTCCCAGCATCCCGTTTGCATCTTTGGTTGCATCATTTGTCTAGCGCAGCTCTGTCCTCTGTGGCACAAACGATCATTCAGGCAGAATCAATTTTTCCTCAGTGTCACTGGTACCGGCAGCCAATCTCTCAAAGAGGAAGTGCTTTCAATGTGGGTGATTTCAGAGATGATAGGGGGATGGGAGGTGTGAGCACTGCTGAATACCCCTGGCATAGGAAGAGAGTTCTCAGGCTGTCCCCACACCCGCACCCTGCCCCTTGCAGTTGGAGGCAGGTGCAGCTGCATCCTTTCTTGCAGGGCAGGGGGTAGAAGCTCAGGAAATGACTGCCGTGGGTGTAGAGACTCTTCCTCACTTCTCAGCCATCATATTAGTCCTGTCATGTGTAGTGATTGCAGCCCTCCCTCCGGAGAAACTGGCTCACAACTAGGGTACTGATGCAATTCCTCTGTCTGCTCTGCTGAGAGAAGGTGATGGAAGAGAGGCCATCTCAAGGTGAAATGCAGACTTGATCTACATTGCCTGCCACTTCATTTGTTCTGGATGCCTGTACGTCCCTCTCAGTGCAGACCCCTTACACCTCATTGTTGCAGTCCTAGGAGCTGCTGTCTGTGAGAGACAGGTTCTGTAGCAAAGACTGACGTAATTTCTAATTGAGTCAAGGAGTGTGGAACTGCAGACAGTTGTGCCTTGGTGGCATACCCTTTCCTTATCTGTGCATTCAGAGTTGCTTATCAGACAAACATTTACGGAAAATCTTTGCCGCGCTAACTTTTAGAGATCTAAAAGTAAATAAAGACAGCCAGTGTTCTTTAGCAGCCTTTGAATTCAGGGATTAGTGTCTTCTACTCAGTCAGCTTCCATTCTTTACAATCTGCCAGGCTGTCTTTCCTTTCCCTCTGGTAAGTTTCACCATTGGTGGACCTTGTTCTGTGCTCTGCATTAGGGAAGGCCTGTGGTCCACACATGAGGCTCCTGGTTTCTCCTGGTGAGAGTGAAATGACCTCTTTTCAGCTCTGAATCCCTACTGAGCAAAGCAAAGAGTGGGGATCCGTGGGGGCAATGGACTGTGCCAGGAAACTTGATAAGGTTGAGTGGGTTCAGAAAGCCTGGTACTCTCATACCTGAGAACAGTGTTTCACCTACTCCTAACCAGGTTCCTGTCCTGGAACACACGTGACCATGGTACCCCAGGGAGAGGACATGACAGTCAGTTACATGGGGCAATGCCTGAAGTCCATCCACATGCAGATGAGGCATCCCTAACATCTCAGACCAAGCCAATAGACAGCAACTGCTTTTACACCCACCCCACCCCAAAATGTATATAAGACCCTGTCCATGAGGAATAAAGCATGAGAGTTATTTCATCAAAGATTGTCTGAGAGCATCTGTCATCTACGAGCTGTGACACTTTTAGAGAAGAGAGTTCTCTCCCAAAGCTTTTGCTGCTGGAAGCTGCGAGCTTACCTCAGTCACTTCTTGCTCTTGCACTGGCCAGCTTCTTAGTTCGCAGATAGTGTCTGGTACATAGACCAGCAGGGATTCAGATGTTTTTTTACAGGAAGACTCTCAACTCTGATATCTCTTTTCTCATTCAGTGTCTTTCTCATGTTGGGGCAGACAGAAGTTAAGAAGAGATTGTATGGTGAGGGAAATCTTTGAATTAGGAAATAGCATTTGGTTAGGGCCCAAGTTGGTATCTGGTTTGCACCTGGCATAAATCACCTGGTTTTTCTTATATACCATAGGGAACGGGTAAGGTGGAGCTAAAATCACCATTGGCCTACTAAATCATTGTTTTCATGTGCAGAATCACCTGACAAACATTTACAGAAAGTCAGCTGTGTGAAAGGTTTCCTTTAGGAGGCATCAGTACTATATCTCACTGTGTCCAGTGGAAGGCTTGGTCTTCACCTAATGGAGTCTGCTGGGTTGCTAGCAATCCCTTCCCATCCTCATGGCGTCTTCCCCAGTTTTGTATCCTGGAGGTAGATTTTATTCTCATGTTTCTGAAGCCTCCTCTTGGAAGACTGTTTTAATCTCATTTCCCTCTGCTGGAGTGGATTTCTAGTAGCAGTCGGATTGTTCCCTCCCAAGGCTCTTCTCTGCACAGAGTAGTTATTGATCTGCATGTTCTATCTTCCCCCAATGGTGAACTTAGAGCTTGACCCCTCATCGTGTATAGCGCTGGCCTCAACTCACTGGCTTGTCAGTAAGTGAGCATCACCCTGAGCAGCTTTCCTTCTTCTAAAAGCAGCCTGTCAGGGCTGAGAGATGGCTTAGCAGTTAAGAGCACTTGCTGCTTTTGTGCAGAATGCAGATTCAATTCCTAGTACCCACAGAACATTCAGGATTGTCTATGACTCTAATTCCAGGTTTTCAAGTACCTTCTTCTGACATCCAAAATCACTAGGCAGACACATAGTGTACACACACACACACACACACACACACACACACACACACACACACACACACACAATCAGATGGTGGTTGGTTACTCCTACAACTTTTACACCACTATTGCACCGACGACTCTTGCGTGCTGATTACTAATATAGAATGTAGGATTTGTAGCTGGGGTGGTGTTTGCCTTTCTCCTCTGGTAGCCTTCAGAGTAACTTCTAGTATCCTGCACATTGGTCAGCAGAGGTGAAGGCTTGAAGTAGGCACTGGTTTGACTTCCCTGTTTACAGTGAGTAATGTTTTGTCTTTAGCAACAGGGCCTTGTTGTGTAGAGAGCAATCTATAGACTGAAATAGGTGGGGTTGTTTAGGGGTTTACATGGGACCAGCTGACTCATTAGATGTACCTGAAACTTAATTGGTGATGAGAGATATCTAGTTAGGCTCCGTCTCTCCTGTTACCTGGTGCTTTCATTGAGAGCACCTTTGTGTGTCTGTGTGTATGGAAAGCTTCTGTTGTATTTGGCTCCCATCTGACCCCTCCAATGGCCCATACTTTTAGCTATGCCACCCCATATTTTCTCTTCCATCCCCATCTTCCCTTCCTTTCCCTAGTTGATCTTCCCATTCCAGCTCCACAAATCCCACCCCATCAACTATCCACGCTATCTATTCTATTTCTTCTTCCTAGAGATATCGTTTCCCCCCTGCCAATATATTCCTCTGTATGTAATCTCTGTGGTGATACAAATTTTAGCCTGCTTATTGAAGACTAAATAACTAACATTTAGATATAAACAAAGTTGTTTTTCAGGGTCTGGCTAACCTCACTTGGGATTCTTTTCTTTCTTTCTTTTTATTCTTTTTGTCTAACTCCATCGATTTTCCTGATACTTTCATTATTTTTTTCAAAGAATTATTTATTTTATGCATATGTGTACACTGTAGCTGTCTTTAGACACACCAGAAGAGGGCATCAGGTCCCATTATAGATGTTTGTAAGCCACCATGTGGTTGCTGAGAATTGAACTCAGGGTCTCTAGAAAAGTAGTCAGTGCTCTTAACTGCTGAGCCATCTCTCCAGCTCCATGATTTTTTTAAACAGCTGAGTAATATTCCACTGTGCAAATATCCACATTTTTATTCATTCATCTGTTGATAGATGATATGTAAGATATCTAAATTGTTTCAAGTTTTTGGCTGTTATGGATAGAGTAGCAGTGAACATGGTGGAGCCAATGCTTCTGTAGTAGAACGTAAATTATTTTAGGTGTCTACACATGAGTAGTACAGCTGGAGCTTGGGGTAGACGTGCTCCTAGCTTCCTGAGAAATAGCCTCACAGTTTGCCATATTGGCTGCACATGTTTGCACTATCACCCAAACCATTCATGTTTAAACAAACAATTGTCCTTTGTTCTTCCATATCGATGTAATATTCCATGAAAATGAAATTTTAGATCACTTGCGCATCTTATTCACATAACTCTTATCTTTTGTTATACTAATGTACTTTCTACAGTTTCTAGTTTATTATGAAATATAAAAAGTGGCTATGCAAATTTCATTGAAAAAAATAGTAACTGCTTTGTTAAGGGTATTCTAAAGAGAAGGTCATTTTCTGTTTTCACTTTTCCTCTTGGTGATGAAGCCACTCCATGTTGGCTTTACTACCTTGGTGTACAGGGAGGCTCCAGTAATTTGATCTGATGTGAACTTTATACATCAGTGAAACATTGGAAAAACAGATCAAATCTTAGCACCATTGAGAAATAGTGTTTACCTTATGCGTTCTTTGCATGTGTCTCAGAAAACCCCTGGGCTCCTAGGACCATTTGTAGAGAAACATTGACCTACACAATTGCTTGCTCTTCCAATTCTTTCTCTGGTCATTTACAAAGCCTGTTTAGACAGACTTATCCAAAAGACTATTTGCAGTAGATGTGACCTGTAGATTGATGGTAGACAGGACCCCTGCTTTCCTTCTTTCTACAGACTAATTCTAAGCCTTTGTCTTAGCCAGTATGACCTTTGGCTCATCAAGAACAACAGGACCAAGACTCACTAATTGATCGGGCTTCTGAACTTTGATGTAGAAAGTAGGTAAAGAGGCTAAGGTGTTGAAACATCAAAGAGGAAATGAACTGTACAAAAGCAAGAAGGAGTAATGTAGAGAGAATCGGAGAGGAACAGATAGAAAAGAACCATAAGAGAAAGAAAAATGGGATGACAGAGCTCCCATGAGCAGTAGCTATGGCACAGTGTCCCCTGAGGCTGGAGACCTGGGCTCAGCAGGACCTAATCAGCTACTCTTTGCAATAGTTAACATCGTCTCTGGGTTTCCATTTCCCTTCCTAAAAAAATAGGTGTCCTGGAAGGTTAAAGAAAGTGGACTGGAGATAGACAAGAAAACTACAATTGGGCTGGGTGGCTCAGGCCTGTAATCCGGGTTTCTGGGAAGGATAAAACAGGAAAGCAGAAGGTCAAGTCTGCCTAGTCTTCAGAGTGAGCTCAAAGCAAGCCAGAGAGGCCTAGTAAAACTCTCCCTTAATGTTAAACGCATTCAAGAAAAAAAAGAGCAGGGCTGGAGATATAACTCGGTGGTTCAGCACTTACAGGACCTAGTTTCAATCCCTAGTATTATGAAAAAACAAAACAAAATTAAAACCATCTACAGTTGGTTTTCCAGAGTCTCTACTTTCTCAAAATTGTGAGGAAACCTGGAACGGCCGTGATTTTTTTCTAGGGCAGGGAGTGGGTGGTTTCCACTGACACTCAATGGACTCCTTAGTGTACGTGATAAAGGACCACAGGTCTTATTTATTTATGTATTTATGCCTTAAAGTATTTCATAGGCCTCCAACATTATGACCGTGCATAGACAGGGACCCTGTAAAATAACATCACTTTCATGGTCTTAGTCATTTGACCCAAACAAAATACAAGACAAAGTCTTTTGCCTCTGTAACAGTTTCGTTTATTCATGAGGGAAAAAAAATTGTATAGCGAATCCATAAAATTCAAAAACTCTTGAACGACCACATTGCAGTGTTCGGCACAGTGCCATGCTGGGACATTTGGTAAACCAGAGTCTCCAGGGTCCACTAAGGCTAGCTAGCTGTCCCCATCAAGGCAAAAAGAGCTTTCCGCTGCATGCCCGAGCTGCACAACTCCTCCGTTTTAGTTTGTTGACTTGGTCCTAGGGAAGGGACAAAGCTCGCCAAGTCTGGTGAATGGACAACAGTGGAAAACCAGTGCTACCGTCTGCTGGCAGACCGCTGCCGGCACCACACTTGGTCAGCTCTCCCCACGCAGCACTTAGTCCTTGCCATGGCTGGCTTTGGCAGGTGCTGTTTGGCTGGCCCCTGAGTGCAGGAAGTTCTGGGTCATGGTGACCTCGAGATGTTGATGCCAGATGAAATATGCCCTGGAGGATCTCCAGGGTCACATGGCGTGTGGAGCAAGAGAAGGCAGAGCTGCTCTTGTGCTGACAAAGTGGATTTTGGCTCGAGAATAGCACCCCTTGGGGACTAGGAGGAGTTGTGGGTGGAAGTAGAGAGGGGAGGCAGGTCAGGCCAGGCGGGGTGTGAAAACGGGCAGGGGGAAACCAGTTTTTATTTTTAATCCCATCATCTGTAACCTTCCAGGAGGTCGTTTGCTCCCGGAGGTGGAGGCATAGCCTAAAATCAGTGGCAGAGGAATCTGGGGAAATATTTGGGTGTGGTTTTGTTGTTTGTGTGGCAAGGCGGGTAGATTTCTACCTCCATACCTTGCTTGGACTCAGTTGGGCCAAAATAGTATAAGATGTGGGGCCTGACTTGAGTCCTGCTGTCACTCAGTAACTCAAAATGGAAAGTTGACAAGGATATTCAGGGAAGGGCTGCTAGCTGTAGGTCTGATTGCACTGTACATGCTATTTGGAAAAGCATTACTCTTTCTTTTTTATTCCTCTGAAGTCTCGTCACCTCGTTTCTCTATGCTGGGTCATATATGCCCCATGATGGAAGACGAGTTGTTTTCCCTTGAAGCTTCTACCAGAAATCTGACCGAATTCTCTTCTGATTCACGTAGACCAATGATGTCTAAATACAATTCCAGGGCAGAGGCAGGGGATTGGCTCTATCCACTTCCAAGAATTAAGAACACAGGGCCTAAAGGAATTAGATGAGAAGGAAGGAGGGCAAGATAAAAACAAGATTTAGCTGGAGGAGGTCAGCCTGAGCAGCAGGGTGATTTAAGGTTTGGAAAAAGGAGGTCAGGCCCCAGGAGCCGACCAGGAGGGACACTGCCATTGAGAGAAGACAACTCCTTATGACATATTAGGATCTCCATCTACTGCGCATACCTTCCATCAGCACAGTAGGTCTTGCCTTTTACCAAAGACCAAAACACCTCAGCTTCAGTGCAGTGCAGCTGTGGAAGGGGTGTTGCGGACAGAATCTTTCAAGAAAACCAAATGCATCGTCTGAGGGCCAGGTCCAATCTCACTCTCAAGAATGTTTTTGTAGTTTTGGTTCTCCTTTACCTTGTTCGATCACACTTAATATTTTGGTTCTAGTGTGTCTCGAATGGTTACATAACAAATGATTTGGAAATGATAGTGACTCATGTTCGTACAGTGAGTCCTTGCTTACAAAGTTGACGGCCTTTGAAAATACTAACCTATTTGTTCTCTGTAATGGCCCTGAGAAATGGTTAGAAAAAGCGCTGATAGTCTGGCTTACAGGAGGCAGGAAGGTGCAGACAGTGTGGGATTTTTATGTTCACGAAAGAGGCAAGAAGGTGCAGACAGTGTGGGATTTTTATGTTCACGAAGCTAGGATTTGAACCTAAGACTTGTAATGGTCTGACTACGTGGGACAGAACAAGGTGTTTGCCCAATTCGTGCAGTACTGCTGAAGACACTGTGCTTTTATTAAATGGTGGAGGCTTTGTGGTTTCCATAATGAGCTCCGATTTGATAGAAAAAAGATCCAGCTTGGGGAATCAAGAAAAATAAAATCTGGAAGCATTATAGTTTTAAAAATTAAACATGTTGCTTTTTTAAGTGTCTGTGGGGGGTTACATGTAGAAGTGTGTGCATGTGAATCTGAATGCACTCCTGTGTGCATGCACACACATGAGTATACATACCTGTGGATGTCAGAAGAGTTGGAACTCCTGGAGATGGTTATCAGTCATGGTGAGCCGACCGAAAAGGGTGTTGGGAGCCAAACTCCAGTCTTCTGAAGAGCAGTACGTTCTCCTAGCTACAGAGTTATTGTTCTTTCAAACCCCCTGGAGGCATTATGTTTTTGTAGCAGTTGGAACCCTGAGGAAATACCATCCTGTTTTGTTTGTTTGTTTGAACTTGTTGCTGTTGGTGGTGTTGCTTTCTTTTTCCATCAAAACACTTCTTTCTTTCTTTCTTTCTTTCTTTCTTTCTTTTTTTTTTTTGCAAATTTTCTTTTGGAAACTTGAAGATTATACTCTCTACTAGGTTTGTCATCCCAGTTCTTAGCAAGCAAGGCTGTTGGATATTACTATATCTCTTTGGATATAACTATTTCGAATAACTCTGCATCCCTGTCCTATGCAGCGATGCCTCTCTTTTCTCCTCCTGTAACCTAACTAGTTTCCTCATATTCTTGGAGCTTGCCTGCCTATGTGAAGGAACACAGAGATATAAGGAACAGTCTATGTTTGGACAGCATGCTGCTTATATCTAGTATGGGCCAAGGTGGCTATACAACCACAGGTCTATGAATCAGCACAAAATAACTGACCCTGGAAATCCTGGAAACCAAAGAGTAAACTGTGGTGTAATTTGTCATATAACTAGTTATGACAGAATGCCACCTTTCAAAGCTCTGTATTGATGTGGCTTAGTCTCATCAGCTTGCCTGTGTGCTAGTCTGTTTCCATGTTCCTACCTATGTGTGTCCTTGTGTATCAGCGTGTGCTGGATGCCTGCCTGCCTAGCAAGCCTTCCCCTAGCATGAACAAAATATATCTTATCTATGTGTGGTTTCCAAGTTCTCTTCACCAACTGGCCTCTCATATCCTGACTTAATTCCTGCTTTCAGAGCTTAGACTTCATGTGTGATGGAGTTAGCAGAATTCAACTGAAAGGTTAGACTAGCTCTCTGCAGCACTGGTAAAGACTGCCCTGTCCTGGTAGATACCTTTCTCGGGGAGGAGTCAACTGGCTGTCTGATTGCATCAAAAGATGTCTCTAAGACACTCTTTCACTATGGTGAAAGCCAAAGTGCCTTAGTTGAGAGCCAAGAGAAACTGAAATCTGGGGTATGTGATTTAGAACATGAGCTCATTAAGAAGCTTTATAAAAGGAAACCAGCACACCAGGAACGAGATGAGGGGAGCTGACTGCCAGAGAGAGTCTCACTGAAGAGGTCAGTGCAGAAGAGGATCAATAAGGGAAGGGCATGTTTGAAGGATGCCATTTCAAATCTTCCCATCTCTATTTTGTATTGTTGACAGTCACTCCTGTTGTAATGTTCTATGTCCATACTTGTGCCCTTATGAAATACCTCTTACATATCACAATATAGGAATGCATACTTTTTAATCTTTGTATCTGCAGTACATAACACAGTAATAGATTGCTAGGAATACAACAATAAAGACAAAAAACTCAAACTTGATATAAATAATAAACATCACTTTTTGATGGATTCTTGCCTAGTTAACTTATTTGAGGGACTCTCAACTAGGGGATTGATTCAATCAGACTGAGCTGCAAGCATGTCCAAGAAGCAATTTTCTTGATTGCTAATTGATATAGGAGGATCAGACCACTGTGCACAGTGCCATCCTTGGGCAGGTTGGCCCTGGCTGTCCAAGAAAAGTACCTGATAACATGAACCTGATAGCCAGATAGTAAGCAGAATTCCTCACTCTGTGGTTTCTGTTTCAAGTTCTTGTGGGAGATTTGAACTGGAAAATATGTTGTGTGTTCAGACCTTAATAGGCTGTTCCGTGAGCACTTAAATATAAGAATTTTGAGAGAAATCAAGACGATGGAGGTCCAGCTCTTCAAGTTTGAGAGGGAATAAAAGTCTCTGTTGAGGATCTTTGTGTGATATATTTTGATTAATCTAATTTTTGGTCAGCTGGGGTTGAAGAATCATCTGTGATTGACAAGAGATCAGAACCTAGGGATGCAATCTCTTTCCTGGACAATTGATGCTGCCCACCTGGGGCTGAGATATAAGTTACTATTAACAAGTGATAGCATTATTGAGGTGAAATGTTTCCAGAAGTTTTCCCACAGGGTTAGCATACAGTAGTTACTGTGCTATGAATGGGTGTGGATGTGGCGATCTTTCTAAATCTAACATTGGAAGCTGAACTTGATAATGTATAAGGATCACCCATATGGCACTGGAAGCAAGACCAAGGAGGGGTACGGAGAGTGGCTGGCATTTGGCATGTGACAAGGTGAGGAAAGGAAATTGGTGAAAGTATCATTTTTAGTGGGAACCCCAGGATCCTGGAGTGAGAACCATGGGGCATACACCAAGAAGAGTGGCTGCTGTTTCATGGAGGTGACCTGAGACTATTAGACAGCTATGGCTGGCAGAGCTGAAGAAACTGAGTTACCCAAGCCTTTTGAAACTAGGTCATGAGTGAGTCCCAGAAGTGACATAGAGTGACTTACTGGACTTCTGTTTTATGTTGATCTGATTGTAATTATGCCCTAATTCTCCTCCTTTCTTGGAAGAGAAAGTATTTAATTTCTTTTGGTTTTACAGGAGCCACAGTTAAAGCACTTTAAAGAGACACTGACCTAGCAAAAAAGTTTGGGAGTTTTAAAATAATTCTCTGAGAATCTTGTCCAATATATCTATATCTTCATCCTATTTACCTTCCCACTCCTCTTGCCCACTCTTCCCAGAGGAGCCCCCTCCTCCCTGCCCTCCCACTTTGTGTTCCCCCTCTTTTTTCTTTTCTTTTTCTTTTCAGAAAAGGTTATCTCACAGCAGACGTGCTGGTCTTACTATCTCTTTGCCTCTCTTCTGTGATGTTCCCAAAGCTTTAGGTGGAAGGGTTAATGAGGAGTGGATGGTGTCTCTGACCAGTGGTGATCTCTGATTCAAAGAGATGCTTCTTTGATGTTGGGTGAGAACAACACATATCTGTGTGTATAGGTAAGAGTAATTGACGTGAATAAGGTATTTCGAAGGCAGCGAGAAAGGTTTCTGGTTTAGGAGAATGGTAATAGCAGCTTCTCTAGGTTCCATGGCTTTATCATCTAGGTATGGTTAGCTATGGTGTCAGGCATGAATTCCCTGCTAGTTAATGGGCCTTAAGTCCAGGACAGAGGTGTTTGAGTTACCCCCACGATAAAACTGCCACAATTGCATCTTTGAGGATAACTTGCCATTCTTCTGGTCATTGCTCCTGGGTAGGGCTACTGATTGATTTTTTTTTTCAAAGCGTTGATGTTTGTCAAGTTCTTGGGGACTAATAAGAAAGAAAATGTTATAGCTTAAGGTGATAGGTCTGTGTGTCAAATTGGCAAGGGCTAGGGTTTCCTAGTTTGCTTTAGCTGTCAACTTGACACAGTCCAGAGTTATTGGAGAAATAGAAGCTAGCTGGGCTTGAGTCTGAGAGCAAGGTTAGTAAGGGGAGCTCCTCCATGGAATCTGCTGTAGCTTCCTGCTCTGAGTTCTTGCCTTAAAATCCCTAAGCAAAAGACTAATCTGTAAAATGAAATGTACACATCCCTTCGCAGGTTGCTTTTGGCAATGATGATATTTACCAAAGTAATAAGAAGAAAAAAAACAAACATATATATATATATATATATATATATATATATATATATATATATATATATATTTGCACCTTGGGAAAGGGACAGTCATGGAGCAGATATAGGGACACCTTGGGAACCTGATATCTGTCTTATGATCCTATTATTCATTGTGTCAGCTTCATTCTTCTCATTCACTCTTATGTCCTCAAGCTGAGAATCAAAATGGCTAATCACATCTCCTAATTTTTTGAGAAGATTAAACAATAATAATAAAGAAAAGATAGCTAAAAAGATAAATCACAGCCCTGAAGATCTCACAGAAGAGACACCCTCTGTGGTAGGACAAAGTGCTTAATATATTAATATGTTGACTTATTAAATGAATTGGTAGATAAAGCAAAAGAATTATTCTCATTCAGTCTCTTATTCCTCTGAAAGATGAGAATTATGCCTACCTTCCAGGCTTTGTATTGAAGATAAATACTATAGAACTTGGTGGGTAGCACAGTCAACAAAGGCTATCTAAGCCTTTTACCCTTGATCTTGGCTTAATTAAGGATGTAATTTAAGTGAGGATTCACCACAGTAGATTATCTTTTACATATTTATTATTTTATCCCACATTAATTATATAGAATAAGTTCACTATTTTCATCATGCATGTTATATGCTTTGATCTTCCTCCTTATTACCATCCCTTTTTCTTCCCTTTTAATTTATTCTCCTTGTAGATCCCACATATCAGAGGAATAATACACAATTGTTTTTTTGAGACTAGATTATATTGTATAACATAATGGCCTACAGTCCCTACCACCCATTTTCTGTGATTGTCATGAGATTTCATACATACATTCCATTTTCTTTATCCACTCTGATGGAAACAGATTAATTCAGTCTTGGTTATTGAGAAGAGTGCTGACTGTGCAGATATTTCCATTATATGCTGACGTTGATTATAAGGAGGTTCATGGCTAGATCATAATATAGTTCGAGATTTTAATTTTTAAGGAGTCCCTATTCTAATTTTCATACTTAGTGTATTACCTTAAATTTCCATTATTGGTATATAAGATCTCCCTCTTTCTCACATTCTCTTAAATATTAGTATTTTTATTTTTGTATCCTTTATAGACATTTGGACTGTGTCTGAGAAAGGATCTCATTGTGGTTTGAATTGCATTTCTCTTATGACTAAATATTTTAATTTTTTTGTACAGTTAGCTAATATGTTGTTGCTGCTGTTTCTCCTCTGCCTTCTCCTTTTTCTTCTTGTTCTTCTTCTTCTCCCTTCTCCTCCTTTCTCCCCTCCTCTTTCTTCTTTGACTTAAATTGCTCATATGTTTAATTGGATTGCCTAATCTGTTAAAGTTTCAATTTCTACATATATTCTGGATAGTAATCCTCTCTTGGACGAATAGCTGGGAAATATTTTCTTTCATTCTGTAGACTGACTCTTGGTCATGCTGATTCCTTTACTGTGCATAAGATTTGTAGTTTGATGCAGTCCCATTCCTGAGCTATCGGAGACACTCAGAACGCCTTCCGAGGTGCCTATCTTGCTTTCTTCAGGAGGTTCAAAGTTTCAAGGCCAAGACAATGATTTTTGAATATGGAGAGAGATGGAGATCTAGATTCTCTCTCTCTCTCTCTCTCTCTCTCTCTCTCTCTCTCTCTCTGTGTGTGTGTGTGTGTGTGTGTGTGTGTGTGTGTGTGTGTGTGTGTGTAGTTTCCCCAGTGACACTTGCTAAAGAGAAATTTCCCCCCAATTCTATCAGGTAGTTCATCCGATTAAACTTCTGCAAAGCTCCATGAGCAGTTTTGACTGAAACTCAAACCTATGGTCTCATGGCCCTTTAATTAGTTTAATTACACACACACACACACACACACACACACACACACACACACACACACACACATACACACACATACACACATACACAGAGTCTTTCCCTCCCTCCCTCCCTCCTTCCATCCTTCCCTTTCTGCCTCTCCTCTCTCCAAACCATGGGGTTGGTTTGAGGTTAGCCGACTGCTCCTGGGCATGGGTCCTGCCCTCAAGTGTGGTTGAGTTACCCAGTGACAATCCCTTGGAGAAAAAGTGATTTTCCCTTCCTCAGCAGGCTTCCATTGCAAATAACTTGTGGGTTAAGGGCGAGATTTTGTGTCTAGTTCCTCCTCTCAGCGCTGGGATATTGTGTTGTTTGAACCTGTGCAGGGTTTGTGTGTGCCATACAGACTCTGTGAGTTTATATGTGCATTAGTGTTGTGCGTTTGGGCTAATGCATGTATCATGTTAATTGGGTTCCCAAAATTGCATGAGGATCCACATGTAAGATGCTGAGGGTTTATGTCCCCAGTTGGTTCTGACTGGTAAATAAAGTTGCTGGCTGCTAATGGCTGGGCAGAGATACAGAGTAGGACCTTAGGATTTGTAGGCAAGCAGACAGAAAGAGAAAGGATTTAGAACCTCCATGTCGGGAAAGGAACAGACCAGACCTGAGAAGAGTAGGACCGAGAGACTCCCAACACATAAGAGTCAGGGATCGTGGCCATGAGGCTGCCAGCCTGGGTCTGGGCTGGCTAGGATGGAATCTAGGCTTTAGTAAGTAATAATTCAGGACTAGCAGAGGGGAGAGTGTGCTAGGCCCTTGGAGGTGTGGAGTGGCCCTGACATTGACCTGTTAAAGGCATGTTGAAGTAGAAGGCTGTGCGTGTGTGCATGTATGTGTGTCTTTCATCCAGGAACCTGGAACTTGGGAGTGGTAGCAAGGAACATGCCACCACCACAGGGTCTCTTTGAATAGAGGTTAATTGGCAACTGCAACGTAGCAGTCCTGATGTGTCTGGAAGACACTGTTTCTTACAGTGTCTGCTGCCCCTTCTCACTCTACAATCTTCTCTTTTGGTCAGATCTTTAGCCTTGAGAGAGGGATTTTATAGACACATTTCATTTGGAACTGAGTGCTTCAACGGCTCTCGGTCTCTGCAGTTGTCTCTACTGTTTATTGTTAAGTTTCTGGTGAGCGGGGAGAAATACACTGCTTTATTGGAGGAGGGGTTATCTAAAGAAGGGGAATAAAATGTTATAAAGTGTTATGAAGAGACAAAGAAGAAACTAGAATAGGAGTGAACAGGACATCATGGGGTGGGGGAGGATAAAGAAAAAAATATGGGGAAGGTCAACTAACACTAAAAGTCTTTTGAAAACTTAACCACTGTAAACTTAAAAAACAAACAAAAATAAAAAATTACCACCAACAAAAACAAAACAAAACCTAACTTTAAAGTACACAACAGAGACAGTGCAAAGATTTCCCATATACTTTTTAGCATCCTCTAACTTTACATAAATTAATTCCTTCATTGTGACTTTCAGTGTACATTAAAGGAAGAGGAGGGCCTCACTGACATAATAACATTTGAGTATCACAGGAGGTCAGGCAGGCTATATGTAATATATACTGATTAAAAGCATTAAAAAAAAGATGTCTCTTTGTGAATACTCACAGTGTGTGTTTTTATGAGATTGGCCAAAATGACAAAAAAATTTCTTTTGTTCTAGCTAGTGGCTTAAAGATGGAAAGTTTTGTGAGCATATGTTTCTCTTTATAACATGTGCATTAGAAATTGTTTTTTTCTCCTATTAATTTCCTACATTCTTGTGTACATTGCCTTGGAATGACATGTAGACCTGAAGGCAGTGTCTCACCTGTAGAAATTCTATAGAAATTCCATTGTAATCTCACCCCTCATGTATTCCTACTAATGTTTAATTTGAAATATATATATATATATATGTATATATATATATATAGTTTTTTTTTAAACAACCTCCAATTTGGAACTGACCTATGAGTTTTCTCCCAGGATATGCAATTCCTGAATGTATCCTCACAAGGAATCTTCCAGATTTTGATTTGCTGTAGAAGAAATTTTTCTTACGGTTTTTGTTTACCTTCTTGAAAACAAGTTATTTTGTACAGTTATACTCATATGACAGCAAGAAATTCTACAGGCTGTTTAAGACTTCTCTGTAATTTGTCTGCTAACATCATGTATTTTTTTTTTTTGGTTCTTTTTTTTCGGAGCTGGGGACCGAACCCAGGGCCTTGCGCTTCCTAGGTAAGCGCTCTACCGCTGAACTAAATCCCCAGCCCACATCATGTATTTTTATTGAATAATTTGCATGACAGCAAATCTATGATCTGTGATACCTCACTGCTCCCATGTGCACCCAAAGGAAACCAGCCTGGCTTCCTACCCAACTATCTGTGGTCCTTTCACCGTTCCAATAGGTTGCTGGCTTGTGAAAGAGAGGGCTTCATTTATGTCCGAAGAGTGTGTCCAAGTATTCCCGAATTGTGGACATCTGGAGAGCGTGCTCTGCAGTGAGAGCCAATCTGCCACTGTTTAGACTGTCTAGTAGTCAGGCAGGCTGGCTGTGTGTGGGGCAGGAGGCAGGGGCAAGCTGGCAGCAGCTTGGAGAACATGGAGATTCCTGGCTGACAGCTTCTAGAAAGAGACTGTTTCAAGACTCTTTGAGTATCCAGATTCTCCTTTCGTAAGCAATGGGTGAATTAATTACTCCTTTTCATTGAGGTTTCTTTTCTTAATGCTTCTAAAAATTTTTTTTGTTGGTTTTGTGTGTGTGTGTGTGTGTGTGTGTGTGTGTGTGTGTGTGTTTTAGAACAAAAGCACAGACACTGGTAGATTCACAACTTTCTTAAATATATTTTATGTGCATTCCTTTTCTTCTTGTTTCACACAGTTTCTCATCCTGAAAATGATATCTGCTTCTGCTTCCTGGAAAATAATAATTTTATAATATAAATTTAACAATGTCAAGTCAATAATCCACATTTATGGGACTTTTGTCTTCCAGGAAACAGAATAAAGGCAGCTCGTCAGGCGTGTTTTTCCCTAGGTGAGATGCATTTCAGGATAGGAATCTGTTTTTCCTAACAGCGTTTCCATCTTGCTTTGCTCTTCCTGTCTCCTGGGAGTCCATTCTTGACCTTGATTGCTTCTGGGAATAGGTGGACCAGCTAGAAATCAGAAATAGCCTGTCCTCTATCAGACTCCAGCACATTCCCCACTCTACTCCTCACATCCAGGAACCCTGTGCCCTTAAGGCAATGCAGAGCTTCGTGGAGAAGGTAAAATGTTGGTATTTTAGGATCTAGACAAACTGCTTACCCCAGACACAAGCACTGGGATAATAAAACATTCGTCTAAGTTGTGTTCACATGACCAGAGGAGGAGAGGATACTGTGAGCGGAGGGAAGACAAGAGAGGAGAGCACGGGGAGGAGAGGAGGCAAGGACCAGAGGGGATAGGTGGAGAGTGTAAGGGAGAGAAGAAAGGGAAGGATGGGAAGAGAAGAAAGGGGAGGGGAAGAAAACTGGAAAAGAAAGGAAAAGGAAGACAGAGAGAAGGGAAGAGATGGGAAGGAAACAAATGAAGTAAGACAGCTTTGTGGTTCAGAGAAGAAGGATCTTGCTGTCTTCTTCCAGCGATCCCTACAGAGCTGAAGCAAGGCCCCAAAGAGAAAAGGGTTTCCAGGCACCTCATGTACAGCATGAAAAGATACATGCTCTCCCTGTGAGAAAAATACCCCTTTCCTGAGGCAGATGTGAAAACAGATTAGTACCATATATTGTGGGACAATGGATCAGCTGAGCGTCTAAGGCTTTCCATCCTTGGAAGTGTGGCTCCATTTAGTATGACCTGGAGGAGTCTCAGGAAGGACTGAGCATGTTTGCCTCCAACCCAACCTGAAAGAGTCAGGAAAAACATGACAGAGTTATAGATAATATGAAATTAAAATACGTGTGCACAGACAGATGTGACTGCTCACAATAAAAAGACAATATATTTGTATTTAAAAGTTTTTCAGATAATGTATTTTTATCGTGTTTCCCCTTTTCCCAATTCCTTCAAGGTCCTCCCTGCTTCCCCACTCACCCAACTTCATGCTCCCCCAATTAAAAAAAAATTAATGTAACACTCACGTACAGCAAAATCCCCTTTTCGCACACAATTATGTGGATTTGTGGTCCCAAACTTGTACAGTCAATACAGAATGCTTCTCTCAATGGCCCAACTACCCAGTACTCCTGTGTAGGTATTTTCTCTCCTCTGTGGACTTTTGTCTGTTTCAATTCCGGGTTCAACTTCTTTCCCTTACAGACAGACATTTGTGATGAAACCATGTTGACGCCTGCTTCAAGAAGTTTGCTTCTCTTTTGTTTCCCAGGACTTGATTATGTGTATCTACTATGGGCTTCAGCTCTGAGGGGCTGCAGTTGAAGCTGTTACAAATGTTGACATGTGTGGTTTGGTGGGAATGCAAGCTTTCTTTTCACTTGGGTAAATGCCTAGGAGTGAGGTTGCTGCGCTGTGCGGTGTATGTAGGTTTGTGAGATTGTGTCAAACACATTTCAAGGTGGCTATAACAGTTGGGATTCTTAACAGCCTGTGAGGAATATCAATTGATATATTGGGTTCTCATTTGAAGCACTGTTATTCTTCTGGGTACAATGGTGTGCACCTAGGGTTGCAGCTATCCGGGACGCTGAGGCAGGAGAATCACTTGACTTGGAAGGCCAGCCTGGACAATGGAGAGGGACCCTGTTTCAACAAACGATTCTGTTATTAAATTCTGTTAGTGAGATTGCACTGTGCTTTAAATTAGTCTCACTTGATTTTTATTCTGTTGATATACTTTCCCACTTTTTTCAATTTTTAATTTAACCAATAACATTTGTTATACTTTTACCTATATTATATACTTTTCATTACTCCAAAGTGAAGTCTCACTTATGTCTACAAGTCCTATAGTCTGTACATACAAATGTCACTGTTTCATGTTTATGACCCATTCGATGCAAGTTTTATAAAGTACATGGGATGGATCCAGGATCTTTATTGGTTTGAGTACATTCCAGTCATTTCAACATTCGTACAAGAGACCACTTCTGTTTGGATTATGGCCTCTGCCTCAACAGTGAAGCTCAGCGGACCATGTGTGAGCTGCTAGATCTCTGTGACGATGCCGCTGTCCCTGTTTTATAGTGTGGCAATGGTCCACCCAATCCTTGAAAATCCTTCGGCTTAGTCCCTTCTTGCATTTCAGATTTTACTGTTATTTTTTCAAAACTAATTTGATTCAGTATATCAATTTCTTTGAAGTCCTGCTGGGATTTTGACTCAATTGCCTTGACTCTGCAGGTCAGTTCTGGCATAATTAGCATAGAACAATGTGGAGGCCTTGGGACACAGGGACAGTGCACCTCTCCATGATTTAGGTTTCTTAGCCTTATTTCATTTTTAAAATATATAGTTTTACTTATAGTACTTTTACAGGTATTTCATCAGATGTACATTTAAGCATTTATCTGCTGCTGCAAATGATACTTGTTAAATGTTATTTTATGAATTTACATTGCTACTGTGTATGACTATATAGTCTCTAGACTTGCGCTATCTCATCTATCTATCTATCTATCTATCTATCTATCTATCTATCCATCCATGATGTGCCTATACATATAAATATAAACGATATTGTAAAATTATAAGCAATAAAAATGTATGGTTGTCTTTTATCCCCCACTAGGTCCGGCACCTCAGTGCCCCAAGATATCTGCTAGATATCTTAAGTCTCAGTCAGCAAAGCATTTCACCCACTCTGCTCCCATCCCATATCGCACTGCCAAAGGCCTCTCTCTGAGCCTGGCAGCAATCTCTCTACCTATCTAGTTCCCAAGGCAGGTTTCCATGCCAGAAACACACATCCCAACTCTGTGGCGGCCCAGACCAGCCGCCGCACACTTTTTTACACTTAAATCGCTATATGAATGAACACACAACACAATAACCTTTGGCCCAATTGATAAGATATAATTGCCCACCTAAACATACAGAGTCCAATACACATCCATCCCTTAAAAACATTCGTAACAACCTGTAAAGGTACAGAGTGGAATCTTAACGTCACCCACCATATTGTCCTGCCACGGCTTCTCTCCCTCTCCCTCCTGTTTCTTCCTTCTTTCCATCCCAGCCTCCTCCTCTTCCTGCAAACTTTTCTCCCTCCCATCCTTCCTTCTCATCCAATGACAGGCCTCCTTCTATCTTGTACCTGCCTCACCTGTGACATCATCCCACATTTCACCCTTTTTGTTCAATTAAAAAAAAACCTTTTCTCTCAAATATAAGCTGAGCACAACTGTTATCATTTTGTAATTAAAAGCATAAAATATTCCTAACACCCAGTCCAACACTATGTCAGTTAAACAGAACATTTAGTTATCCATTCCAGCTTAAGAAAGACTTAAAATCTATATTATGTCTTGGCTAGCTTGTATACCATCTGATAACTATCCAATAAAATATGTATTTTCAGAGTTAAACAGCCTGGTAGGCTATGAGACTATAATCAGTCTTCAACCCCATCAGAAATCTGAGAATGACCAAATATCTATACACATAGAAAGCCTAACACAGCTCCAGAACTGAGAGGTTGTAGAGACAAATCTCCACTACCACAGTCCCCTGTTCGCAACATGTGAGCTCAAGTTTCTAGCCTTCTGGCCCCAAATCAACTGAAAGACTGTTGAACTGCAGATTGTAAAGGGCTGATAACCCCTCCTTGTCAGGGCTTATCAGTCAACTGTTCTGCATAATTTGTCCTTTTCTGGGCAGTATTAGTCTGCAGATGAAACAGGCAGTTTTGTCCAGTGGCTGCCTAGCCACAAAGTATTGCCTCACCTAGAGGTAGAGATGTTCAAATTCTTCATTAAATCCGCCAAGGGGAACTGTTAGGAGCAGATATGTCTCAACAAAAGATAAATAGCTTTAAATCTCAAATTTTGTGGATTTCTGATGTTTTTGAAAACCATCTATCTATATAAGACAATCTGGACTGTTGTCTTTATATCTTAATATTATCTTGAAAGTACTCTTACAAAGTCAGAGCCATGAATTTGCTATTTGGCCCTTAACTCACAGGTGTAATCAACTCAGAAATTTGTAATGACATCAATAGAAGGACTGGCTCTAAACCTTGTACTTTTAAACTTTTTTTGACAAATAAATTCTATACCAAAGCAAAGATATGATTTTAGCTTAGTTACCAAATGAGATTATGACTGTACAACTCAATCTAGCTAATTCCTTCCTGTTAAATTACAACCAATATTAAATTCCTCATAAAACAACTTTAGAACAACCACTTTCAGCCCCCCCCAAAAGTCTAGGGAATTGGGGCGACAATTTCTCCATGACTTCTTCAAGCTGTAAAAGGGTGTTGAGATATCTATCCTTAGGGGTAGGGGGTAGGAAGAATGAAGCAGATGCTGTAGCTGATGTGTCCTGACTGGACCCAGCTGGAAGTCCTTGAGACCAGGAATCCAAGTAGGCACACTCTGCAAAATACAACTCTCAAGACAAAAGTTTAGAATCGAGGTATCCTTTTGTTTGATTCTCCTGAATCTAATTTTTCAGGTGGTCTACCTCTATCAAATCTAATTAGTATGACTCTGTGAGGTTTCCAGAGTGTAATCACACTTTTTACAAACACAAAGACAAAATCTTTCTCCAAAAATACTGTGTTCCTTAGTCTGTAACCAGAAAAGCTTGTATCTTGCACTCTCTCCCAGTATAATAATATAACTATAAAGCTCAAAGTCACACCCATTATGAAGATTAAACAATTTAAAAAAAAATGAAGTAGAGGCTGGAGAGATGGCTCAGTGGTTAAGAGCTCCAACTGCTCTTCCAGAGGTCCTGAGTTCAAGTCCCAGCAACCACATGGTGGCTTACAACCATCTGTAAAGAGATCTGATGCCCTCTTCTGGTGTGTCTGAAGACAGCTACGGTGTACTTATAATATGTATTATAATAAATGAACAAAATTTAAAAAAAAGGAAGTACTAAACAATAGTGTTAAACAATGAGCCTGATAGGCTTTTGTACTCTGTACTATCAGGAAATAAACACAAAATTCCTGTTAAGAGAATCTCAGTTTCCTGTTGTGGTAAATATCAAAAGTAACCACAAACCCTCGCTAGCTGGAATCAACGAGCCATATGGCCTTTAGCAGGGTAAGTCATAAAACAAACTAAACACCTTCTATCAACTCTAATACCAATAAGGAAGGTATCAAACCAGGGCATAAGCCTAAAATATATTCATCTGTTAAGCTCTCTACCCGGAGCCACAGATGTTTTACTTAACCTTAATAACTTGTAAATATCACAATACTCTACTTGGAGTCAGTGACTAATTTTTTCCTATTTACGTTCCAAACAATGTATGAAAAGCCCCACATGATTCGGATAATCTCTGTACTCTCCTTAAAACAAACTTAAACACCTGCTATTAATTCTAATACCAATAAGCAACTTAAAAATCAGGACTTTTGCCCAAAGTATATCCATCTGTTAAGCTCTCTACTCGGAGCCACAGATATTTATTTAACCTTAATACTTCTATAGTATATGTCTGTATTCACTCTGCCTGGTGTTACAGACATTTATCACAACTCTCTACTTGGAGTCAGTGACTAATTTTCCTTATGTTCTGAACTATGGGTGAAAATCCCCACATGATTTGGGTAATCTCTATAGTCTCTCCTTAAAAACAAACTTAAATCACCTTCTAATGATACCTGTCATTAAGAAGTAGATTGTCTAACTAGGATTTCAACTCAAAATTCCCGTGGAGCCCACATTAGAAGGAATATGAGTATCCTGAAAGGCTTTCTAAACAACTTTCATTAAAAAGCAGCTTTTAATCTCTAACTGCCATTATTTATCACACAGCAGGGGACCTACAGCCTGCCAACTCTGGATGCTTCCCTGTTTCTTTGTTTAAATTCCCATGCTTGAGATATCACATGACTTAACATGGTGCTGGCCTCCTCTTACTTAGAACTTTTTCTCAACTCTAAGGATTACTAGTGGATTCTTTCCCTTCACATTGGTTCGCCACTGTTGTTGTAAAAATATAAAAATTAAAAATGCTGTCCTTTATTGCCCACTATGCCCGGCACCTCAGTGCCCCAAGATATCTACTGGATATCTTAAGTCTCAGTCAGCAAAGCGTCTCACCCGCTCTGTTTCATCCCATATCACACTGTTGAAGGCCTCTCTCTGAGCCTGGCAGCAATCTCTCTACCTATCTAGTTCCTAAGGCAGGTTTCCATGCCAGAAACACACATCCCAACTCTGTGGTATCCCAGATCAGCCGCCGCACACTTTCTTACACTTAAATCGCTATATGAATGAACACACAACACAATAACCTTTGGCCCAATTGATGAGATATAATTGCCCACCTAAACATGCAAAACTCAATACACATCCATCCCTTAAAAACATTCATAACAACCTGTAAAGGTACAGCGTGGAATCTTAGCATCACCTGGCATATTCTCCTGCCACGGCTTCTCTCCCTCTCCCTCCTGTCTCTTCCTCCTTTCTGTTCCACTTTCCTCCTCTTCCTTCAGACTTTTTTCCCACCCATCCTTTTTTCTCATCCAATGACAGGTTTCCTTCTATCTTGTACCTGCCTCACCTGTGACATCACCCCACATATATACATATATAAACATACTCTATTAGAGAGAACCAGTATAATATACACATAATAATATTCCAGCATCTCAAATTTTATTATAAGAATTTTTTTTTAATTTTAAGTAGACTTGCTTCCTCTATCTGAAGCAAGTTTAATGTAACAATTTCTTGGGATGAAACTCTCTGGCAGAGTGAGCAGCAAGATGGCAAAGAGCCTAAGTAGATCTAAAGAGGCTGTTTACTGAGGCAGCCACATATTAATAAAAAGTTTGGAGTGATGGCTCAGCCTTGTGGGATGCAACTGGAAGGTGGCAGGGATGGAATATGTCAGCTCTCCTCACCATTCATTTAGTAGTCAACATTCTCCTAAGTAACTTCATTCCTTCATGTTTAAAGAGGAATAGTTCCTAGAGGAGCCAAGCCATATACCCCCTTCACCTGATGTGTGGGGGATACCCAAGCCAGGGGAGTGGTGCTAGAGATGAATCTAGAGTCTCCCACAAGCCTGTGATCCAGTGGAAACTTTCTAACCTTTGGGCTTGAATAAACCCAAGGTTTATTAACTGTGGCCCAAGCAAAGACACACTAAAAGAAAACACAGCCAGCAGGTTAAAGATGATGCCAGACCTTGCTGTGAACATCAATCTAGTGGAATAGTGAGGTCCTAAAGTAAATATCCAACATGGAAATGTCAACAGACTGGGTTTCAGTGGAGAGTAAAACAACTGAAAAGCCTTCATCGATGAGGAGTGCCCATAATCAGTGAGGGTAAGTATAGCTGCCGTAAGCTGTCGCAGCGAAACCCCACAGACCAGTGGCAGCAGCTACTGTACCATGAATGCTTCCTTACCACAGTGCCAAAAGGTTATATCATTACCGATTTCAGTGTCATTCTGGGCCTGGAAGTTGTCGAGGTTCTATATACTGGATGGAAGAATATGAACAACGAAGGAATTGTCTGGATGACTGGGGGCTTACTTCCACTGATGTTTCTAGAATGACTTTAAAGAAGACAAGGCAGTTGTTTTCCACAGTTTCCTCGGAATTAAGAGATTAGTCAAAAGACCCCTCCCCATCTGGATATGTGTGCTTTCACTTGTGTGTGTCTCTGTGTAAGTGCTTGTACTTGTGTGTGTGCATGCACACACAGGACTGTGCACATGCACAAGCGTGCCCATGTGCACGTAGGCAGAGGGGAGCTTGGGTGTCATCTTTCTCATGCAGGTTCTGGGAATTAAACTCAGTTTCTCATGCTTGCACAGTTATGACTGTGTGAGTTATGCCTACAGCCCTTGAGGTTTCAATTGAAAACCAAATTGTTTTGGTTGGCAAAATTCACCATGTTGGTAAAATCATAAGGACAACGTTGACCCAAGCTCATATAATAATGCTTCATGATGTAAAAAATTCCCAGTCACTGTGAAATTTCTAAACATGAGTATTGATAAGCTGTGATGACCAGAGCTCTTGTCACAAAAGTGACATTGCTTTGGAAGGAAGTCTTCTCTTTCCAGAGTGGTTCTTCAAAGAGCCTCAGAGTGGTCTTATTCTCATCCATATGTGTGGGGAGCCAAGAAAGCCTTGACTAGATGTGAAAAGAGCCAATAAAGCCCTGAGTTTGTATGAATTGATTGGCATAGGGATGTAGGGATGGCTGTGTCATGGGTGCCAGTGCCTCAAACCTATGGAAGTGACCATAGTGACCTCTAGTCCACGCATGAGGGTTTACAATGACTGACCAGTATGTGTAAAGTCTATCAACTGCAGCTTCTCCTCTAAGATGACAGAAACCTCCAACTGATGATAGATAATCTCTCCCTTGTGCTTTACATAATAAACACTGAGATTCCTAGTTGCTTGCATAATTGGTGTTGATCCATCCAAGTGAGCAGAGCCCACCCAATCCTGGCTTTTCTGTATGTGTGTCTGTGTGTCCTGGGTGTCCTTCCTTTCATTTCCTTGCCTCCTGAATTCAGGTTTCCAAGACCAAGCTGTGTGTGATGTGGTGCACATGAAATTCTCTGATGTGTTTTTGGTTGCTAATAGTTTTCTTTTTTCCCTATTTTTGGCGGCCACAAAACTACTTAGTTGAAATGTTCTTCTCCTTCATTCAACAAATACGATTTTGAGGACAGGCATAGGTTTATGATAAGAGGATACAACCATAATGAATTAGGACTGTCTATGACAATGAGCTTACAGGTTGAGGAACATCAATGTTAATACATGTGTTTATAAAACGGGGTGGTAGGCACAGGATGTGTGTCAAACTCAAGTCAACTAAGGCAGGTATCCTAATAGACTCTGCAGTAATGTTTCTAAGAGAAAAATATTATCTAGGATCAGCTCATAGGATGTGTGGGAGTTGTGGGGTAACTGGTGCTGAGGATGTAAGAATAGCAATGGGACTCAGTAAATTGTATCTTAATTACATCTGAGAGTCAAACTTGGCCAACCTCAATGTTGTCCTTCAGGGTCTTTAGTATTTTGGTGACCTACATTTTTATTCTGGTCATACATCACCTGAACCCCAGTCTCCGTATCCCTGCAGTTCCAGAGGGAGGTATAGGAGACAGGAAGATTTAGATGCAGAGTGAAGTCTTTTATTCTATAACGAGGAACCAAGAGCAGATGTGAAAGCTGGTATTGAATCACTACATTGAACCTTTCTTGTGGGAGTCAGTTTCCTCCCTTCCACCAAGGGGATGCTGGGGATTGAACACAGGTTATCAGGCTTGATGGCAGGCACTTTTATCCACTGAACCGTCTGCCCCATGAATACCCTAAGCTTGGAATTTAAAAAGAAAATCTTATATAGTCTGTATTGTCTTCTCTTTTTTTTTTATCAATTTGGAAATCAACATAAAACTTTTTTGCAGCTAAAGAAGAGAAATAAAACGAATCTTAGAATTGTAGTTAGAAGAACTACTGAGCACTGCAGATGTACATCTCATCAATGGAAAACAAGTGAGATGTAAGTACGGGTGGCATTGACATTGTGGCATCTCCTCCCCTGTTTGTTCCTAAAGCAGACCCTAGTCTACCACAAATGATTCCCTACGAAGCCCTAAGAAGTGTTTCTATGACTTCTTCGATACTTGATGGGGGTTGTAACGTTCATTAAATACTGAAAATGAAGGATCAGGGATCAAGATAAGCTCTGTCTCTATCTGTCTATCTGTCTGTCTTCTCTCTCTCTGTCTCTGTCTCTCTGTCTCTCTCTTTTTCTCTCTCTCTCTCTCTCTCTCTCTCTCTCTCTGTGTGTGTGTGTGTGTGTGTGTGTGTGTGTAAAACAAGACAGAATTTATCAAAATAAGGGTAGTGAAAAAAAGTAATTGTGAGGACTAAGCATGCAAGATTAAATCTGCAAGTGTCGTATTGTGAGGATATTTAATTGCCAATCATGTGCGATTTTATTAATAAGAGTAAACTGTCTTTCGCATTTAATTCCTGGCGCTATCTGCTATCCTCATTCCATTGGTCCTTTTTGATGGATTGGTTCCTCCAGCTGAATTCTGTAGGAAATTTTCTGGCTTTGTAACTCAACAAGTTCTCCTAAAACCTTCGAGGGTGTTTATTCTTTCTGTGTGCCTGGAACTGCCCTGAATTGTCCTGACAGTCCCATGAAGTGGCTTGTTTAATTCATAATAGCATATTTATACTGCTTCCAACCTCCAGATTTCCCTGCATGTTTCCATGCAGCCCACTCTTGCTTTTCTTAAGACTCTTTCTCATTAGGTAGATTGCAAAAGCCAACAGCAAATACCAAATCCAAGTTTGTTACACAAGCAGTTTGGAAGGTCAGAATGATCTCCCCAGGATGCATACCAAAAGTTAGCTCAAATTTTTATTTCCCCAAAAGACTTTTCTTATGAAATCTGGTTTTCATGTCTCTGCGTGCTGTTCCCTGACAGTCTGCTCTTATATTTCAAACTGTAACCAGGACAAAGTATTTTAGAGAATCAGTGCATTTTATTTTTCTTTGAAACCTCGTGGAATTTTGTAACTGTTTCTTCCTAGAAGGGTATTTTGCATAGCATGATACTTGCTGTCGAAAGAGCTTGGTTTGAGCTGGAAATAAAATTAGGGATTGCTCAATCCAGTCTTGTACACTGGGGAGAAGATGGCTTAGAAAATTGAAATGTCCTGCTTAAGGTCACAGGTCCCAGGCTTGCCAAAGGTCACAGGCTTCGGTCACTAATGACTCTGCCTCTTCAGTTCTGCTCATCACACAGCAGCTCACAAAGTCATAATTTATCTCATCTGATACAATGAGCACACGAGGCAGAAACATAGATATTACCAATCACTTTTAGTTTTTCTTTTTTTGAACAAGGGTAGAAATGGAGACCCAGAAAAAGTTACGTTCCATAGCCGAATTACATTGTTCATTTACTCCACAAATAGTAATTGAACTCCGATGTCTGCCAGGCATTGTTCTAGTTTTGTTCTAAAAATGGACCGAGGTGGTGTTCTCATTTCATCCGAAAGAATGAGCGAGAAGACACTGTGAGCATTAATGACAAGCTGAGCAAGCTCGCTTTCCTGCCTCCATTCCGATGCTGTTTTTCTACATCTTTGTTAATCAATTAAAATAGATGAGCTTTCTGATGGATTCACTAATTCTCCTTTACTGTGAAGAGGTAATCCTTTTAAAGAATTTAGCCTGCAAAGAAGGCAGAGCATTTTAAATGCAACAATAAAAAGGGAGCTTCAGAGAGTTATATAATTTTATGTGCTCGGGAGAAAAGGGGGAGGCAGGCGTGTATGTTCCTCTCCTCTCCAGCTTGGAGATTTATGATTGGCGCATTACAATAATAATGATCGAATGTTGCTATAAGATATATTTATGCTTGATTCTGTGGCTAACATGTGACAGCCTTAACTTGTGAGATGTAGAAAAGTTCTTACAGGAAGCTCCCAAAGATCCTGTAATCCACAAGGAGGTATTCAGGAGACAGAAAAATAAAATTGAAGGAACCTGTTTTCCAATCTGTTTCATTAAATATGAAAATGAAAACGTCTTACAAAATACCTTCCCTTCCTCTTGCCTCCCAACAAACAAAAAGCTTTGGTAGGCGGCCTGAAATTGTTCATCAAGGAAAAAGACCAGACTCGGTTTTAAATGGCCTCTTCTGAATGAAGCAATTAATGCTAAAAGGAACATGTTGTCTCCTCGGCATTTGTAAGGTATAACATTCATTGTGCCTGTTGGCATTTGATCAAGCATCTCCTTGGCCAAAGCAAGGAGAAAAATGGCTAGCCGCATAGGCTATTGACCTTGGCTAATCCGCAGGATTTAGCCACCTCACTGCACAAGGGGGTTTGTCTCATTGCACATGACAACATCTCCCAGGCGAACATCTCCTTTTGTAGCACAGAGATGTCTTCCTGTGATGGTTTAGGTTTTGAAATTTATTAGAATAATCCAGCATGGCCCTGTCTTGACTTGTGTATGTTCGTTCTGATGATTCTGCCTTTTCCACAGAATATTAACCTCTCAAAGATACCACTCACTCACAGACTTGAAATGCTCATTAATACATGGGCTAGCATGTGCCATCACATTGGGGACAGCGTAGGAAGGTTCTGCAGTGGGTACAGGGATGAGGAGACAAAGGGCGTGTGTTTGAGAAGACATCATGGGAGAGCATGAAGATGTCCCTGATGCCAGCATGCATGGACGTTTAGAAGAAAGGCACCTGCAGTGTGCAGTGGGAGCTGGGAGGGGCTTAAGACCTCTCTTGCATGGACTCATACAGGAACAACATACATACTGTACTGTCTGAGCCCTGAGAGTGGGGAGGACAGGAGACAAGGCTAGAGTCTGGATTTTCCTATTGCCCAACTCTCCTCATGTGAAGAATTGTCTCTCTTGTTTCGAATGTATACTTTCATTTTATTTTCCTGTGCTCCATGTCTGTTCTCTAGTCCTTTATTGACTTGTTAATGCGCTAATACTTGTGGCGGCAGAAGGCAATGTCATCCTTTTACATATCAGGAAAGTCTTGCACACGCATGGGCCATTTTACAGCAGTGCTAAAATCAGTGCCCTGTCTCTCTTCCCCCGTCTTGAACCTCCGAAACCTTGTCCCATTCAGTGCTGCAAGGTCAGCAATGGGCATGGGATTAGAGAGAAGCTTCTTGAATGCATTGATGGTGGCAGATTAGGCCTGCCTGTGTAAAGAATGGAACACCTTAAGGAAACATTGCTACTTGGTTTATTACCTTGAAAGTGAAATAATCAAAATAATGGTAGAACTTGCAGTAAGAGTCTTAGGAATTCCCTTTAACTTTGACCATTCTTCATCTTCAAGTTCCTGCCCTGTCCACTTTGAATCTTTACTAATATTTTTCATTTTCTAGTTTTGTATACAGTAGTAGATTTTATTCATTTAAATAATTTCTAGGCAACCACCTAAAGAAATGGAATTGGTGGTATTTCCTACCAATTTCAATATTTCCTTCAGGATGATGTGGTATAAGGAGGGATATCCTGTGCTGTGAACTCACAGAATGGGGTTCAGCTCTAATCTAACCATGTAATGTGGGTTCTTGGTGTCAGTTTGCTCAGATGTCGAGTGAAGATAATAGGTCCCATTGACCTCACTTATATTTTGGGGATCAAAAGAAATGGTCTCATTGAAATTGCACACTGAACTATAAAATTCCACATAAACAAAGGTGCTTATTATTCCCTGAGCCTTGGAGCTGTGAGACCATAAGATCTTCTTCCAGGCTTGTTTATTTGTACTTGGTTAATTCCTCTTCCCCTTCCCTATCCCTTATGAGGTCCACAAAGGTAAGGGATTGGCAAAGAAATAAAAAAGATGCAGCTTTTATGTAAACAATTCCTCCCCTGACATATACACTCTTTGGTCTTTCTGTTTATGTGCCTTCTTAGTCATCAGGCCCCAATGAAGGAACACCACTGAAGTCTGTGTGAGGAACGGGAAGGCTAAGGTCTTCAGATCTCAGAAATAAACATTCTTCCGGGCAAACTATCGTTACAGCACTTATAGTAGCGAGCAGTTTTACTTCCTGCTCAGAAAGTGATGTCATGTAAATTTCTATTTCTATAAAGAAATTTTGTTTTATTTTTAGATATCCTTAATGAGTTAAAAAAAAATATCCCTGCAAATCACCCTGATGGTATTCCACCTCTATTGTCTCAAATCAGCCAGACTTTCCTGACAAAGCGTAAGGTGGATTTCTCTCTGCCAGCACTGTGGCATTGCTGATGCCCAAAACTAGAGCTGGCTGTTTCCCTTGCTTCATAGCATCATTATACAGAATACAAGTTCTAGAAGCAGGGCTTTGCTGGCAGTTGTGCTTTGCGGAATGATGCATGGGACAGAGAGAAGTCCATTTTGGGCTATGAGTTGCTGACACTGGGAAAACTCTTTGTTCCAGATATAATAAGTCAATTTGACTCAGACAGCATGGGAAGAGCAGAGCTAGACTTGTGGAAAGCAGCATGGTATTGGAAACACAAGGGTTTCCCACAGAACTTGAAAGTTGTGCTTCTGGTTTTAATTGAAGAAATCTGGTCAACAAATCAGAGAAGAGGCATAGAGCCTAGCCTTACTACTTATTTGCTGGAGGACAATGAGGCTGATAACTGGTTATTATAGAAGAGAACAGCAACATCGATCTCTGTGTTAAGAGAATTTAATAGAATTTTTTATGTATCGGATACTCTTTTACATTTTATAGCATTTTCACAATGAGGAGTGTGCAAACGTGGGTTCTAGAGGCATCCATGTGCTGGGCTTTGATTTCCACTACTTTGTAGCACTTTGCTTTTCCTGAATTTCCTTAAGTCACTGAGTTTTATTGTCCTCATCAGTCACACTGAAACTGAAGGACCAAAA
Organism: Rattus rattus; assembly: GCF_011064425.1. Taxonomy (NCBI): domain Eukaryota; kingdom Metazoa; phylum Chordata; class Mammalia; order Rodentia; family Muridae; genus Rattus; species Rattus rattus. The sequence goes on from NC_046157.1 coordinate 10,034,376, forward strand.
TTACAGACAGATGAGGGCTTAAATAGACATCTGAAGTACTCCAGGTCTGGTGCCTGGAGTAAGGTATGCCCTCTGTAACTTGATGTTATTTGGTATCATTTGATTTCTGACAAACCATTGTGAAATAACAGATAGACAAAAGCACAGAAAATGGAAGAATAGACAGGAGGAATCTGAAGTCTAAATATATATTAGAGACTTACACCCATCAGGAATATTCTCTTATATGCTTGGAGCCTGTAACTTCTGCTAGTACAAAACTGCATCTTCAATTTGACCCAAAGGGATATCTCCTCATAGACTTTATGCTGTTGATCCTGGAATGTTTGCTACTTCTGATGTTGCAAAGTTCTCAGCTCACAAAACATACTCTATAGAAGACATCTGATACATGTATGAAGTGAGGAGGAAAGATGTAGGAATCTCCAAGAAAGCAGAGAGTTGATTGCCATAGACAAATGTTTTCAGTAACTGCAGGAGATGTTGGTGCCACAAACCCATGACTGAAATTCCTTTCTATTAGAAGGAAACCAGGGGCCTAGAGTTCAGCATGTGAGAACAGGAACATTCAGAGGAGTCATCTGGACTTATACACAGGAGAGCAATCAGAATGTACTGACCAAATTTGATTTCTCACAACTGTCTACTGTCTGAAGTGGACTATGCAATTGCTCTGTCTGACCAAGGAGTCGGCTCTTTTACTGCCCAGTTAGGAAGCATCACTTTTACTGATTGATATTATACAATGATTTGCCATGAGCACATAAAATAGTTCATCTCAATACCAAAAAAAAAACAAAAAAACAAAAAAAACCCAGATAAAATACTGATCATCATGTTTATAATCCCCAAGAAAAGGGTCTGGTCCTTTAAAAACAGGGTGAAGATTAAGAGAAAATCAAGCTATACTTGAGTTATGGAACCTGAGGGGAGGGACCTCTATGTAGAACCATGAGAGGCAGATGCTATAGAAGAAGAAACATGGAGCGTGTGGCCAGAGCATGGATACCCAGCTCATTGTCCATGGGCTGCATGTGACTATGTATACCCCCTCACAAAATTAGAAACTTATTTAAAACGTGGGGAGAAAACTTTTGTAACTGAAAAAATTTGGTGTGTTTCTTGAGCGTGAACTTTGTAAATGTCAATATTGCATCATTATCACACAGAATAATTCCACACATGTTCTTACTACATGCAGGTATACACAGCTTGAATTTTATCTAATCTTGCTTTAATTCAGCAGAGGAGAACTGGTTTCATCTGAGTTCACATGTTCTTGTGTTAACTCCTTGGGAGAAATGCAATGATTGTCAGTAGCATTTGCCTACCAACCATGCTCCATTAATGGTATGGCTTTCAGCACCACCTATATTTGTGAGAATGAAGCAACGTAGAGTAAAAATAAACCACCAATCCCTGATGAATTCCATGTGAATCCACTGAGAACTGTAACTTGACTGAACTCTATACTGATGTTTTAATTTCTCAAATGTGGAATCAAATGCCCCACTAATTTTGTGTTGACCTCTTTTTTATTGTTCACAGTAAAAATGCGTAAATGTCAATGAAGCTTTCCTAATTTGATATAGTCATTTTATTTATGAATGTTCACAAACTTAGGACCTGCTCAATGATTTCACAACATTCTCTGAACAGATTCTGTATCTGAGGACATTTAATTTATCAGTATTGGCGTGCATCATAAAAATTAAATTCTATATATACATATTAATTAAATTTTTAATCAACAGATTTTGCTAGTTTTTGTGTATTAAATGAATACTCCTAGTATTTGTTGTCCAGTGTAGCCCAGAAAAAACAAAAGATAGGACCTTGTAAAAGAAAATCATTTCCTCATGAGAAAGGGAGAGCGTATATTACTTTTGTTTCCTTAGCTTCAGTATTTCTCTAGGTAAATGATGCTGTGCTAACATAGTGAACTCAGGGGGTTCAGTCTTCTATCTTCTCTCTCATCCATCCTCCTGAGCTACAACAAGCTGGCACCATCACTTACTAGGACCATCCTGTGAGCTGTGGTAGCTCTTATCTCACAAAATGAACATCTCAGGGCACCTGTAACATTGGTATGTTGTGAGATTTGTTAATGAAAGTATCACAAACATTTAAAATAAATCTTGCAAAACCACTATTTGGTCAGAGGAAGAAACTGTCCAAGGAGTCATGTATTCTTGGTGAATTGTGTTCATTGAGGTCATGGTGTTGACTAATCTTAATGCATCTCTCTGGGGGATCAGCTACCGTGGTGTTTGAATGGAATCCTGTGCTGGAGTCCTTGGTCTTATATAAGGACAAACTGAAGAGAGAGGGGGAGGTTGTCTTATAGGATAGGATAGGATGTTAGAAGTTGGGTACACTGGTTTATCAGATTTGTAAATTAAAATACTATATACATCCCAATAAATATAAATTCAAGTAAAAAATACCATGCTTCTTAGAATTAGTATGCCTCAACTAACTATGTTTTATTGCAAATTCAAATTTATCTGAGTCTTCTACATTTTATTTGGTAACCAAGGCTATACAGGACAGGATAGGCTAATAAATTATATTTTAAAAACTAGGTGATAGCTCTCATGTTGCCCCCACATTTCTTGCCTGATTTTGCAGTAACCCAATGACAGAAGTACTCTTCCCAACTGTAGAACAGGTCAGAGGGTTGTAATGACTTACCTAAGGGTGTGATGGGTGTTGCTGTTGGCACTAAGCACAGTATTGTTTAGTTCCATATTTTCAATTTTTATAGCTTTACATTTATTATATTCATTGCAGAGAGCAGACACTGGTGTGACCTTCTTTGGCTTCTCCTAACATTAGCATCTCCCACCATACATACTTGTAGAACAGTGATTAAGAAATCAGTCTCATACACTAGGGTGAAGTGCAGTTCAGACTTCATCCACACTCATCGACTATTAGGAAACACTCTTTTCTTCCCATTCAGCCTTGTATATTATTTCCCTACCTCCTGCACTGGAACAGGTCCAGCATTGCGTCTTCTTCACCATTGAGCTTTATGATGAGAACCAAGAAGTCATTCTGCAGAATGTCATCCAACTTGGCTTACTTCCTGCTCTATCATGTTTATGTGAAAGCTATTGTCAATGACATGGAGATCTGTCCTTCTCAGGATATGTTGAGGTCTAATGGTAGCTTTAATCTTAATTGCCTTGTTAGGATGACTTTCACTGGGTGTTTTCAGTGTAAATTACTCTATTCCCCTTTTGTTTGATAAAACTTTTCAGACAGAACATTGAGGGCACAAAAATGTCTTGTTTTTACATTAACCTTTATTAATCAAGTACTTAAATCCTCAGATACAATAAAATTTAGCTTCTAGTGATCTTATTCAACACCATTATTATTATTGTTTCAATTTTATTTTCCATTTTTCCTGTGTTCATCAACTAGCTTTTTAGTCTCAAGAAACCATTGCTTTAGCCCTTATTTAAGATAATTTATTTTGATTCCAAGTGTTTTGTTCTATGACCTATGATCATATGAAGCAGCATTTTATGTACAATAAAAGTATGACTGTGTCACGTCTCTGAAGGGAAGAAATGAAGATAATACACTTCCCTGGTATTGACTCAACACTTGCTTCTATATGGGTCATTCTGGACAAGAGAGATCTGCAAATGATCTCAGAAGACCAAGAAATCAAAGAGAAACATTGAAGGTACATATTATGAGAATCATAGCAAAACTTTTCAGCTAAATTTTGAACTGAGAAATGCTTCTGTTGTTGACTGTTGCTGAGTAATGCGTCATGGTGCATGTTGCTGTGTGATGTGTCATGGTGCGTCTTTGGAACCCTCATGTGTAGCACTCTCATGTGTTGTGTCTAGCACCCCCAATTAGATGATCATGGTGAATGTGTGGACCTTGTAGGGTTGAATTCACAGGCCTTTATCTCAGGATGAACAGAGACCTTTTTCTCAGGATGAACAGAGAGAAGGGGCTGGTTCAAGATACTCTCTTCAGCTGCTTTAAGGACCTGTGATTCCTTTTTATCTGGGAGTAATTATGAGGTTCCAGTGAGTTTAAATATTGTCCTTTTTTATTGATGAGATTAACATGTATATAGGCCTTTCATCCAACCAGTAGTCTGGGTGCTCACTATTTTTAACTGGTCCAAATAATCCTAGTTACCTAAATATCATTAGAGCAAAATGAGATGTTATGGTAACACACACACATACACACGCAGGTGCACACACACACACACGCACACACACACACACATTCAGGCATGCACACACATGTGGACATACACTGTGAATAATGAAACTAAATAACAGCATTAAAAAGACTAGCAAGGCCACATGCTCCACTATGTTCATAGCAGCCTTATTTATAATAGCCAGAAGCTAGAAAGAACCCAGATGTCCTTCAACAGAGAAATGAATACAGGAAAAGTGGTATATTTACATAATGGAATACTACTCACTTATTAAAAATAATGAATTTATGAAATTTGCAGGCAAATGGATGGAACTAGGAACTATCATCCTGAGTGTCCTGAGAGAGGTAAGCCAGTCAGAAAAGGACACACATGGTATGTGCTCACTGATAAGTGGATATTAGACAAAAAGATGTCATTATATCAGACAAAAAGCTGGGAATACCCATGATACAACTCAAAGACCATATGAAACTCAAGAAGGAAGACCAAAGTGTGGATGCTTCAGTCCTTCTTAGAAGGGGGAACAAAATACTCATGGGAGGCAGAGGGTATGCAGGTCTTGGGGGGAAGAGAGGAGGAGGAGGGGGAAGGGAGGAAGGGTCAGGCATGGGAGGAGGCAGGATGACATAGGTCAGGAGATTGGACAGAGGTGTGTAGCAATGGGGGATAGGGAACTTGGTGTAGCCACCAGAAAGGCCCAGATACCAGGAAAGCAAGAAGCTCCCCGGAGCCTGCAGGGATGAGATTATCTGTAATGATGAACAAAGGGGAGGGAGAAACTATAGAGACCATATCCAGAGGTTAGGCAAGGCCCCTGGTTGAAGAATGGGGCCACCCACTTATCTCCAAACTTTTAACCCTGAATTGCTCCTGTCTGAGGGAAATACAGCGACAAAGTGCAGAGCAGAAACTGAAGGGAAAGCCATCCAGAGACTGCCCACCTGGGGATCCATCCCATGTACAGACATCAAACCCAGACACTATTGTGGATGCCAAGAAGTGCCTGTTGACAGGAGCCTGATATAGCTGTCTCCTGAGAGGCTCTGCCAGAGCATGACAAATACAGATGTCAATGCTTGCAACCAACCACTGGACTGAGCATTAGGTCCCCAAGGAGGAGCTAGGGAAAAGATTGAAGGAGCTGAAGAGATTTGCAACCCCATAGGAAGAATAACAATATCAAACAACCAGACCCCCAGAGCTCCCAGGGACTAAATCACTAACCAAAGAGTACACATGGAGGGACCCATGGCTCTAACCACATATGTAGCAGAGGATGCCCTTATCTGACATCAATGGGAGTACAGGCCCTTGGTCCAATGAAGGCTCAATGCTCCAGTGTAGGGGAATGCCGGGGCGGTGAGGTAGGAGTGTGTGTGTGTGTGTGTGTGTGTGTGTGTGTGTGTGTGTGTGTGAGCACCCTCATAGCAGTAGTGGGAGCGGGAGGGGATAGGGGGTTTGCGTAGGGGAAAGTGGGAAAGGGATAACATTAGAAATGTAAATAAATAAAATATCCTATTAAAATGTATAGTCAAATACATATTAAATTGGCAAGGTCTCAATTTGACAGACTTGTAAATTTCAAAGATGCATAATTTCCCTTTAATGGTACTTCAGTCATCCAATAAAAAAAGACATTGAGAAGTAAAATAAAAAATAAAAAAATAAAAGCTTTTTAGTTTCACAAAAAATAAATGAATAAATAGATAAATAAATAAGTAAAAAGACTAGCAAAGTTCTTTGAAATTCCTGGTGTGCAAATATGGATGAATGGAACATCTCTTTCTCTATTAAGAAACAATTTATAGGTTAGCATGTGGACTATTTTGGACACACCCCTAATGCTGATAAAACATACCAACTTCTTTACACTAACACCATAAAAATCTATCAAAGGAAAACCTATCAAAGGATTTTAGCTACAATAGTCTTTCAACAGGGTGGGGCTTGAACCCTGCATTTAAACACTACCATCAAATGGCCCGAGCTGTCATTTATATTTTGATATAATGCAGCAATGGCTTGAGTTTGAGGAGCAGGAAGGGTTGAGATTCAGAAGGAGTCTACATTTGAGAGAAGACAATGTTGAGGTTCAGTGGCATACATCACTTTTAGAAAGTATGCTGGATACGGAGCCGAGGATTTGAAGCTCCAGTGGACCTAATGTGTCTGATTCCGGAGGGCTTCCATTTTAGTTTTGACCATGTCTGCAGTCACTACAACTCCCCAATTGCTCCACATCTGTAAGCAGAGTAACCATGTATCCCATGTTGCCAAAACTGTTCAAATTCTTCGTTCTGTTACAGTGCAATGATTAAAGTGTGATTTTTTTCCATCCTCAATAATGCCCTCAGCTGATTCCTCCTTTTTTGTGGTAGCTGACTAGGAGGATCTCAGGGATCCTCATGCTCTTACCCCTGAAGGTGACGGAAGAGCAGTTGTTGATAAGCCAGGCCCATGCTATAATAGACACATTTAAAGCTCAGTGCTTTCTACTGGGGAATTTCATGTGTGTGCTTGTTCATGTATATATTTTCCTTTTTCAATGATCTGCAGATCTCTTATAACACAATTACAAATTGTTGTAATTTGATTCTAACTAAATATATGCATGGTAAATTGGGGTCTTTAGTTTAGGAATTATTTTGTTTCTGTGTAAACACTCTACATACCCATTCCCAGTGGTCCAGAGCAAGTTTGTGTAAAACTTATACCAAAGGATAGTTTTTAATATTAGAGTTGAGAAGTGTTAGCTGATGTCTTTATTTTGAAGAAAATGAGGTGTCATAGTTGAGGTATAATACTCACAAACAGAACAGAGTCCTTGTAATTTTAACGTACTTTATGATTCTCTTTTCTCCTTCAAATTTCATGTGAGTGTCAATTAACCCTGCTGTAGTGAATAGACTGAAAATGAAGGTCTGGAGGGAAGGAGGTGGGCCCAGCCCCTCTGACGTGGATTAATTTCAGATTGCTCACACGGCTCTTAAGAGTGTTCTGTATTATCTCCAAGTCTAACCATAAGACAGCTCTTTAAAAAAAACGAAAAGGTTAGTTTTGTGTTTGTCTTTCATTTTCCCTGCTCTGGCCATGGTCCCTCTGGCCAGCGAAATTCCCAACCAGAAGAGAAAAGAATAACGCGTGTACACTGTAAGTAGTAGACCTTCAGCCTGGAGGCTCAATGTCCAATTGAAGCCACTCAATGGGACTGTCGTGTTGTGATTGCACTGTGTGACTTGGGACAGGTTGCCTAGTCTCTGCTTTACTTTCTATTTCTCCAAGTGCAACGTGGAGTTTAAATCATCAGACCCACGGTTCCCGTGGATCTGGTGGGATCCCGAGGAGAGAGAATTCCCAACTATTCTGGAGCCACCCAGTCTAACGAAGGCTTTACTTTGCTCTGGGAGTAAACCCAAAGAAAAGGTCAATTCTGCAGACATCTTGAGGTTGTGTTCCAACGTCCTCATTAAATAACTGAAGTCCAGACTGGCAGGCCCAGGGGAATATTCAATCAAGTCGAAAAAGGCCAAGTCATTACTGGAACTCCGTCGTCAGACCTGTAAACACGAGCGTTTATTTGTGGCCGTCATGCAAAAGTGTGCTCACTTTGAATACTCTCTCCCATACACGTTCCACTTGTCAAATGTGTACGATCCTTCTGATAATTCACGGGAGTGGAGAGAGAAAGACAAAAGGAAAGAGAGAAAATTACAACGGTAAACAGACTCTGGAGAGCAAAGGATCAAAACAGCCTCTGGCTTGACTGGATGAGTCATGGCTACAGTCAGACCACAAATAGAAGCATAGCTTCTCTGCTGAAGGGCAGTCTTCCTGTCTGGAGAGGAAACCCAGCTCTGATTGGAGATAGTAGTTTTGCAGACTTCAAAGAATGTCAGACAACTGAACAGACAAGAGAAAGGGCTGGTAAACAATGTTCCAGGTGCTTCTCCAGAGAACCAGCCACCCAGCTCTGATTTGACGCCGCATAGACATACTTTCATCGGAAGCCAAAAGCTGGTGGTTTGTTTTTACGTGTGGGTTTTTTCTTCTTCTGTGTCTCTCTATAGTATCACTCCCTTCTAGCGTCTGCATCTAATTCCATCTCAGGTACTGCAAGTCATTCCTCCAGGCTGACACTCCAGGACACAGAGATCATGGCCGAGGGCCATCTAAGGAGGGTAGGAGGAAGGCCAGGGCACGTGTTTTGAAACTGTAAGAGGAAGGCAGTGCTTTAAACCTGACAAGCCTGAGACTGAGAGGGTGTGGCAGCACAGAGGAACATTCTAGTGGTTCCTACTAGGTGGAGAGGCCAGTTGGAAGAGAGGTCTCCTGAATTTAGACTTTAGAACTAAGTCCGGGTGTAGCTTAAAAGTTAGTGTACGGGTAAGGAAGAAGAGCATGGAAAACTGGGACGAGTGACTGGGACCCAATGTGGGGTGCACTGAGTGCCACGCTAAAGGCTTGGGGCCTTTAACATGAAGAAGCAGAGACTATGGAAAGATGTGAGCTCCAACCTTGGGCAGGGAGGATGAAGTAAAGCAAGATCGGGAAGATCAACTACAACAGTTGGTTGTCACTTGGACGCTTGTCCAGAACAACATACCCCCCTGGACTTAGCACATAGAAAATGACATTGATGTAGCAAATCAGAGGAAGACGTGGATTTAATGTTTTTCACTTCACGTTTTGGTGTGTGTTAAGGTCATTGAGCTGAGGAGATGGGACCTAAAAACTATAGCCAGGTGATCCATACTGACAAACACAGAATGCTCACTTGATAGGCATAGGGGACAGGCAGTGAGGGAACAATTACCCTCACCATGTGATTGCCACTTGAGGTTTTGATTGACGCAGGCTCACTACTTGACCCACATTTCCTTTCCAACCTGCACTAGTTGCTTTTTTAATTGCTGTGATAAATTACCAGCTAAAGTGACCTAAAGAGGAAGGATGGATCTAGACTTACAGTTCCAGAGTGTACAGGCCACGGTGGCATGGAAACAGTGGTGGTAGGTGCAGGAGGTCACGTTACATCTGGAATCAGGAAGCAGGCATAATGAAAGCTGTCTAGGCCCTCGTTTTCATTTCATTCAAATTGAAACCCCAGCCCGTAGAATCGTACCTTCACTTTTAGGGTATCTTTTCCTACCTCAGTGAACCAGATCTAGACTTACTTAAAGAATGTTTCCATGCTGACTCTACCTCTGGTCAAATTGACAGTCAAATTGACAGTGTTGTGTTAACTATCACACAACACTGATTTCTCTCTGAGTCTCAGCCCTTGGAAGACAGGGATCCCAGCAAAGCTGAGCTTCCGTCAGGCAGCTGTGCCCTGGCTTCCTGTCTGAGGGTGGGTGAATCACCTGCTCCCACTGGTCCTGCATTCCTCATGTGTGAATGGAGTACGGTACAATAGTCTAGCTGGAGTACGGTACAATAGTCTAGCTGTGTGTCGGGAACAAGAAGCACCTGTTGCCGGTCTTCTTGTTAATAAGCAAACAAGCAAAGCCAGCCAATTAAACCCTCCTGTCATCATACATGTCTTACAGACGGGCTAATAGATGATACATTAAATGATACATAATGCTCAAAAGGCCATAGAGTAACGTGTGCTCTCGTCCAGAGGCTAAGCTCAGCCACCTCACTCTTGGCACCATTCCTCCTACCCCAAGCACGTGACATTGATGTCTAGAAGTAAACTTATCTATATACATATTGAACTCTGTATACTGCATGTGGTCAAATGGCTTCCGAGGTCAGGAGAGAGCATCAGAGACCGTGGAGCCGGCGGCAGAGGCAGTTAGGAGCTGTTTAAAGTGGCTGCCGGGAACTGGATTCAGGTCCTCTGAAAAAGCAGTGAGTTTTCCTAACCCCGGAGCAGCCTCTTCATCCCTGCTATAATTTTTATTGGATACACCATGCTTTCATTATTTCTTCTACATAAAGCCAGACCAACAGCAAGGGAATCATTTTAACAGGGTCACTGCAACATTTTAGTAGTTGGATTCATTCTGTTAAAAACCACTTCCTTTCACTGGGATGCATGCAGCTGTCACGCTTCCTCATGTGGGCAGAACTTCACGGCCAGCTGCAGGAGGTTATGCACTTGGATGCAGTCAGCGGACAGACAGAGCAACTACACATTCTTTTCTTGAAACTTGGAGTCTCTCTGGCCATTCAGTGACAAGAGTTCTGGGCCGAAAGATTTCCTGAGCTCATGTATATTATCACGCTGAGCTCATGCAGTCCTGTAGCTATGCAGAGGTTTTAATGGTTTTCCTGAACTAAGACATTGCTTCAGGAACCTGGACCTGGAGTTGTCCATTTTCTCATGGCATCTCCAGGTGCTCGCTCTGTAATTAACTCACATTCAACATGGCTGAAGCAAAGTCCATGTTGCTATCCCCAGGTCCCACTTTGGATCTACTCACTCCAACGAACTAAAACCTGTTCTTTTACATCTATTTCTTTTTTTCAGTAAGTTCTGACCATGCCCCCTCTAGAGCATTTCTGCAGCCAGCCTCCTTTCTGTGCACTTCCCCTTCTCCACTCAGGCCTTCTGCTCTACCGCCCTGGACTAGGTGGCTTCTCAACTGCTCTCTCGCAACCACTGGTGATCACATCTACACTTCATGCTTCTAAATAGGATGCATTTTCCAAACTTACCAACCATGGAACATCATTTTTCACTCCCAGGGCACTTTCTGGGAAATACTGGTCTAGCCTTTCCAGATGAATTGTAGTCCCCTCTCACTGTGACATCTGTCCACCCCTCTTTGTCACTAAACTTGTTATTTCCTCTGCTTAGAATGCCCTTCTTCCTTGCTCCTGCCATCGGGAAAGCCTACGTTGTTTTACGGCTCAGTTCAAATGTTCCTTATTCTCTGAAGCCGCCTTTGATCTCAGGACCTGGCATGACCCCTGTGCTTTTGGAGGACCACATACATGACTCCATTGTAATATTTAGTAGCATATGCTATGTAAAATATGCCATCTTATAGTGCTATACTATAGACATGAGTCTATTACATATTTATTAATTTATATATAAATTGCAGAAAATATTTACTGGCATTCTGAAATTACATGCTGTTTGTGTATATTTAAGTCTATCTGCCAACAATTCTAAGGTCTCCTAAGAGATGGGAGCTATGCGTTTCTCTTGCTTGGGAGCCAAGGGTCTGGTATGTTGACTGACTCTTTCACATCCTTACAACATGGAATAATTTAGACTGAAGATCGTTCTACACAGTGTGCCCAGCCATCTTTGTCTTTCTGCCTGGGAAATATGGGCAAAAGGAGCATGGTAGCAAAGGGGAACAGTGGATGCCGAAAAAGAGGACAACATCCCTACAGTTATAATTCAGGAGTCTCCTGGGAGAGGGCTTTTGGGAAGGAGGAACTCCTACAGAGAGGTTCCCTAAAGATCAACACCCTAAATTACCAAGCAGCTGTCTGTGAGAGGCATTTCGTTGAGACCTGTGGAGATGGGTGGGCCTTCTAAGAGCCTCTAGCAGGCTATTAGACTTGCTAGCATCCTCTTCCTTCTATTGAGTTTTTTTTTTTTTTTTTTGGTAATGTTTTGAGTGTTTTTGGACAACAACAGATACATTTAAGAACATGAACTTGTCAGAATGTGAAGCCAAAGAAGCCGCTTGATGTGGAACTGACAGGAACCAGAGGGAGTAGAGCCTCGGTGAAGCAGGAAGTGGGCATACCTTCACTTCTCCTTTCTGGTTATCTGTTGGAATTTTTCTTGCCCGAGGCCAGTGTTCTCAGTCCTCCAGTGATTTGAAAAGCTGTGTCGGGAAAGTGGCTAGCTTTGAGTTTCCTGTGTACTGAGGTTTACACATACCCTACCACTTTTTCTTAAACCACCATCTTTAAGGACAGGGATTTGATCAGTGTATTGTCAATTGGATAGGCCACTTTTGACAAATTCTACCTCAAGTCATTTTACATTCCTGGTGAAACTATAGATAAGTAGGAAAAACCTTAGGAAATAAATAGTCACTCTTTGGGGCCACATTCCTTTTCAAGTCTACATTCCAAGGGCAAGATTTCCTTGCAGGGAAAAAAAATCTTGTTTGTTTTAACAAGCAAGTACAAGATTCCTCTCTTATGTGTTATTCCTTTCTATTAAGGAACATTCCAGGCCTTTCTTCCTTTTACCTCTAGTAAGATAGCATACTGTCTTTCTGACCAGGCCTCATTTGTATTACAGCTCTGGACCACACAACTGATGTACGTTTGAAATACATTTGGGAAAGTGTCTTCCAATGTCTTAAAATAGCCAAGTAACTCTTCAGTTTGGGGACAGTCCATGAATTCCCCATCTGTGCAATAATAACACTTCCCTGAATACTGCAGAATTTATGGAGTGTTTTTTTTTGTTTGTTTGTTTATCGTCTTATTTGATTTCTAAAACAGTATTCGGTCACTCAGCCATCTTTGACGAGGGCCTAGCACATACCAGGTGCTGGGGTCAAGGCACAGATGAAATTCTGAACAAAGTGGATTAAGCCAGCACTATTACAGGACTGAAGATCTCCAGGACAGACTTGCTGTCTTCATTTATACCTAGTTCAGAGACAAACAGACTCATGATCGTTTCATTATTTTCAAAGACCCAGAACTCAAACCCAGGCTTCCCTTCCCCAACTCTGTTTGCACGGTTGTACTGTGGAAGTCCCTGAGAACCCCCTCAGACTTCACTAATCAAATGACCTAACGCCAATTCAAAGGTCAATGCAGCAGACTGAGAAGTGTGTAAGAATCTAGCAAATGACAGCAAAAATCATCTTGAGAACCATTCCAAATGCATGTGGGGGATGGGGGTGGGTAAGGAGAGGCCCAAACCTAAACTAAATGGTGAGCAAAGGCAGCAGCCATATGATAGTGAACCCCAGAAAGGTGTTTTAAGCTGTACACAGCACTGCTTGACATGAGCATCCAGGTTCTGCTGAAAACAGAACTCCTAGCTGATTGGCTGTGCTGGAGTCAGGGGTAGACTAGCTATGGCTTCAACTCAAACAAATGATCAGCAGGGTTCTCACAAGATGCTGGATGGACAAGGCGTGGGCCGTGGGCTAGAGAGGCTTACTTGAGTAAGGGTATGCTCCTTCATGCCCACCACAGCATGTACTCATATCAAGCCCTATATCAAATACAGGCTGTGTGTGTGTGTGTGTGTGTGTGTGTGTGTGTGTGTGTGTGTGTGTGTGTGTGTGTGTGTGTGTGTGAATGGGTAGACAGAAACTGGACAGGTCTTAAAAAGCACTTGCATCCTGGGAGTACAGTGAGGCGCTGCTCGTGTTTCTAGTATCAGAGTCCTTTGTTGTGACATGAAGTTGAAGGCACTTGGATGTTAAGGTGAGATAGCTACTCTAATAAGTAGTCAACTGATCTCTGAGGATGATGAAAGTGGATGTTTGTGCCTCATTTACTCCTCAACCCAATACGTGTGGGAGGGGCTAGACCTTCAGGAAGTCACTAGAAGCCTAGGGATCTTTCATCATTGACTTTGATCCACATCTTCCTTTTTTTTCCTGTGTTGTACTTAGCCAGTTATGTAAAGATTATCATTGGGCACATATAGAGAGCTTAAAGGTGAGGTCTAGAGGTTTCTTACTTTATCTCCGGTCTTCTTCTTTGACTACAACCTAGTCATATGGCCATACTTAACTACAAGGCCTCCTGGGAAACATATACTCTTTAACAAACTGTCCCTGTCATGGCCTGGAATATGCAGAATCAGGAGTGGAGAGAATGAGGACATTATGCACATGCGGCAGGACATGACAGGACTTGCTCAAAGCCTTCAGAAGTTTCCCCAAGCAGATGAGGCGGAGGACCAAGAAATCAGAGAGGCTTCTAGATGAGCAGTACCTTTTGGCCAAATGCTTGGAAAGGGAATTATAATGAATAATTGTAATTAAGAGATGTACTTAGATTTTTAAAAAATCTATTCCAACCACAAGAAAATGGACAAGAGAGCATTCTAGCTCTGCTCTTAAAATAAGAGCAAATGGAAGCCCGGCGGCACGGACAGCTTCTAGTCTCAGTGAGCACCATGTGGTTTACTTACGCTGGCAACCAATGCTCCAAGTAGACCCTCACGATAACCCCAAGTTGACAACATGGTCGAAAATTATCACTCCCATTTTAGAAGTGGAAAAACCTATGTGGATAGAGGTTACCCAGGGCTACACAGCAAATGAGACAGATTTGCAACTCAAACCCACACTGTGTCTTTCCACAATTACACAGCTTCTCCCCGGCACAGAGATGTTGACCACACTCCAGGAAGTTGACTCTGTTCCAGCTCTGGACAAGAGGCCAGGATCCAGGGACATTTCCCTTAATCACCGCCCTTCTGTCTGCCTGGCTGTTAGGATCAGTGGTGCTCTTCCTTGTTCAGAGAGCGTGTACATGTTAGCTGTCATGCAGTGTGTGCGGCATCTGACAGCCCTCATATCACTGTTTGTATTATCAGACAATTACCAGCCACGCTCCTATTCATAATTTCACTAACAACTCGCGACAATGATTATTTTTTTCCTTTTCTGGCAAAACAAATATAGAAGCATTTTCTTTTGAGCATCAGCGCTGATGCTTTTTGGCATTCTATCAGCTAAAGGATTTTTTTCTTTTTTTCAAAAAAAAAAAATGTTAGTCGTACTCCCCCACATCTCGCTAACTTTACAGTCCCCCATGGCATCTGTGTGCAGTGAACTGAGCTGTTGAGACTAAATGTAATTTGCAATCAAGCTTCTGTTAACATGGAAATGTACCGGCTGGCCTGCTGCAATATGGGTTCTCATTCTGTCTAGCATATGGTTGCATTAAATCCAGTCTCCAGAATGTCTCTTGTTACCACATTGTCAATCCGTGCAAAGCAGAGAACCCTAAAAAACCACTAAAGGAACATATTTTTGGAATTGGTGCTTCTATGGATCTTGACAAGAGCTGTCCAAAGACATACTTGGTTACTTGAAGTGAACCAGCCCTGTCAGATCCATGAACACATACATACTGACACACCACAAACTTGAAACTTGGTTGGATGATCTGTAGTCACAAGCATAGAGATTCCACTGTAGGACAAAGGGGAGGTGGTGAAGTCAGCTCCATTAATTACTATATAATCTGTTTCTCACTATTTCAATATTCTAGGAATCTCAGAATAGCTAGAGTGTGACAGGGTGTCAGCAGTCTTTGTGTCTAGTAGAGTAGACTGTAGAGTTAGATAAACCTACATTTGAACCCTGCATCTTATCCCTCACAGTTTACTGACCTTGGATACTTGAAGGTTTGTATGCCTGAGTTTTATCACCTGTGAAGTGGAAGGGAAACAGGATTCTCATCACAGCTGAGGGCATTTTGGAGCATTAATTGCCTAAGTATTGTGCTTGCCTCCATAAATGATGACCATTTGAGTAGACAAAGTCTTCCTCACCATCGCCATTTTGAGATGAGGTACCTCTGTATTTCTCACAGTATCTCCTTCTGTTTGTTTGCACTTTCTTTCTTGTGTTGTTTCCCACCAGTGTCCAGGATCTTTCACCATTCTAAGGTGCTCTGCTCATAAATGAAATGTTTGTGTTTTATTTAACATAAATGTTTCCTCCACCTTGAACGGGACCTGCGGGTTTAATCTACTGTTCTCTTTCAGAGACTGGCTCACTCTGCTGTCTTCCATGAGAAAACACTGAGCCCCACAGCAAGCTGACTTGTACTTGATGTTGTCTGTGTTCACTTGACACTGCAGCCCAGGCTGAACTCAGTGTCAGAGCTGCTGTGACACCGCCTAGTCCTATGTGTTAATGAGTATGGATTTGCCTGCTCTCTTCAGCACAGCCACAGAGAAGAGCTAGGTGCACACAAGTTCACTGTGCTGTGTATATAAATGGACCAATCTTTGGAATAATGACAAAAAGCAGTTGTGAATGAATCATTTTATACTTTAAGCCCCCATGCTAAGGGGTCCCTGTATAATGTTGTGGAGGGAAAAAAATTAGGAGAGTAACTCCCTCACTTGTCCATGTATTATATAATTTTTTGGTATATTTTATGGCTGGTTCTCCAAGCAGAAAAACCAAAGGTTTATGAGACACCAAAGTGCTGACATGTAATACTCCAGTGTTTGGAGAGTAGCTTAGGAGGCCAGATCAAGCTGGAGAAAGTGTTCTAGTTCTAAGTTAGTTCATCTACTGAAAA
Organism: Rattus rattus; assembly: GCF_011064425.1. Taxonomy (NCBI): domain Eukaryota; kingdom Metazoa; phylum Chordata; class Mammalia; order Rodentia; family Muridae; genus Rattus; species Rattus rattus. The sequence goes on from NC_046157.1 coordinate 10,050,802, forward strand.
CAATGTATGTTCACAGTAAACTGCACCAAATACATATGCAGCACATTGTCCCACAACAGAAAAGTTGGCAGATGTGTTATAGTCAGTAAAGATGCCAGGCGTTCTGATATACAAAGCAGTGAAAAGCAGGAAGCTGAGAGGGTGACCTCACCCTGTCTTGAATGGGCAGAAGTAGTAAGAGTACCTGGGCCAGATCTTAAGTGGCATTGCAAAATCTGTCAAGGGATTGACATATCTGGAGATCTCAAAGCAATGGATAATATGCTAATTTAGCAAGAGGCTAATTGCCTTATAATGTTATTCTTTTTCTAAACACAACTATGTCGCTAAGTGTGCTCTGCCTAGCACTCCATCTTCAATTATTGCTAAATAAATCCAATTTAATCTATGAAAGTCCATTTCCTCTTGCACATTGTTCCCAGCTCTGACGTGGTGTCTGCGATGGTCCTCATGACATCCTCTAGACCTTGACGGAGTGTGCCGATGCTGTGGGACTTGATATCGGCAGTTTCGGAAGGTTCAGGCCTCAGTCCCACAGGGTACTGTGGGATGCAGTTGCTCAGAGAGGAGGTCCCACCCGAAGGTGGGAGAGGAGGAGACAGCTCATGACGAACATGAGCTTCAGCCGCTGGTGGCCTTCTTTCATGGAGATCACAGAAGTCAGTGTTCTGTTGGGCTGCTGGGCTTAGTGCTCAGGCAGAGTGGAAAAACTCATTAGCTTGGCTTAATTAGAGAACTTCCAAAGTACTTTAATGTCAGCCTGCTTCCTACCACCTCATTAATTTATTCAAAAGATTTTTACACCTTTAATGTGGGAATGATTTTCTTAATTCGCTCAGCACCAAAATGCCACAGAGTCAAGCTATTGAGCTAAAGAACAAACAGCACAATTATGTCAGTGGAAGTTGCAAGTCTTTGAACCAATAGCATTTGGTATTATTAACGATGGGGCATTGGACTCAGTCTTCTGCTTAGGCCGCACAAAGGCAGGCGGGGTAGTTTTGCGTCATCGCAATTACTTAGACCACTCTTCTTTTTCTGCACGCATTTTACAGTTTTTAGGAATCTTTTTCCATCAACCAGTCGATTCTCAGAAGATGCTAATGAAGACTTGGGAGAGATGGAGTTACCTTCATTGCGCAGGTCAGACGTTAAAACTCAGAGTCAAAGACCGCACGGGAGAACCTTCTCCACACCTGCACACTTGAGGCTGACAATGGGAATGTAGACTTTAAGCAAAAGTGACATGAGGTACTGTCCTGTCAGACATAAATAGGGGCTTTGGGAAACAAAGCTGGTTTTGAGGGAGTGGCAGCGGACTTACTTTAAGATGTGTTGTATGAAGCTGTCTGGAGACCCTGCAATGGGATGAACGTAGTCTTGAAGCTGCCCCTTGCTGGTAATGAGCATTCCTGCTGCATCGAGATCTCCCTGAGTTAGCCTGAGAGACTGTGTCAGTCCAACTGAGATGTATCTGCGCAGTCCACTGCTCTCCTCTTCCACAGAGCCCAGCACAGCCTTAGATAACACTGGCTTCATATTGTGCTTTCCTGACCTCAGTCTCCTTTGATGTCCACAGCCCTTCTGGGCAACTTGAACTACTGTCCGTCTCCTGTCAGTTAAGAAACGAAACTTCGTTAGGATGCAGACGGACCAGTGACACAGACAGCTGACAGCAGAGCAGCAGGGATTGGTCCCTCCACTGGTGACTCCTTGCCATGAACCATTGTTTTCAGTAAAGTTTTCTTGAGTCTCAATTATACTCTTCCTTTATTCTCTCCACAGCTTTCTTTCCCTGCCCCAGGGAGCACAAGGAACCCTTCCTGTGGTCTCCTGTCTACACTCCCTGTCTAGAAAATCTAACATATGGATGTTGGTGTGAATTCACATGCTCTCGTGCATAGTCTCATCATTTCATTTCCTGTTTGTTCCTGAGCCCTTGTTACACTTCCTTGTTACAGTGTTGAGTGACCTGCCATTCAACATGGCCTTCTGCATACTTGGACATAACATGTTTGCGTCATGGAAACTGGGCTGCGATGCATCGTCAAGCATCCACATGCTTCGTAGGTGACCTGTAACTTTTTCTTTTCCTTTAATGTGGAGGTGAGAAATGTAAGGTAAGTCTTTTCCTGGGAAAGTGTTATAGGCTATGAAGAAGAAGATGACGAAGTAAAGAAGTAGTGATGTGACTCTGTACATTAAAACTGAAGATGGTTCTGCTGAACATGGAAATATAGCTGTTGGAGGAGGAGGGGTGTTTCACAAGAGCCCTAGGAGCAGTCAGCAGTTCGCTGGTCACTCTAGGATTTCCCCTTTACAGAAAGGGGGGCATTTCACTGTCGGTCACAGGCTATGTGAAGCACGTAGAAAGGGGAGGGGTTTATGTTGGCTTCTGTTGAATTTTCAGAAAGGATTATTGTGCAGTTGACTCTTGGATGAAGAAATGCACTGATGAATTTGCCACAACCACCGTGTTTTCTGTCCTGCTCACTAGGGTTGTTAAGTCTGCAGCCTAAAATCGTTAGTACTGGGTTTGCTAACACTGTGCTGGGACTGTGTGTAAAGATAAGAGGTAAGAGCGGGCTCACACCACATTCGCTTCTTTCTTCATTATGAGACAAACATGGATTCTAAAGGGGACAGAACTTCTATGTCAGTTAGCAGGTTTCCGGGGAGGTCTGGATGCCAATATTAGCTGATACAATATTTTGTATTAATAACTTGGTTATTTAAAAGAAATGGATGAGTGCATCTGCAGATGGCACCCAGCTCAAAGCAAACTCTGAGAACGCTGATCCATGGGTGGCGTCCCGGGAGACGGTTTGCCGGGATGAGTATGTTCTCATGTTCTTTCGTATGAGATGTCAGTGTGAATATAATTAACAACAACAGCTATGCACATCAAGTCAGGTAGCAAAGTGGGATTAGTAACTTGTATGTGTTCAGCACAAAAAGTGGTTCCCCTGGCTGGATCCCTAGTCACTGCGCATCTCACCGAATCACCACACAGATCTTCAACAAGTACAACTGTGTGTTGATGGAAAAGGCGAGTCCACAGACTTGTGCAGAGCCCGCACTGTAGCATGAGTGAAGAAGAGACTGCCTGTTGATCATGGGAGGCATCTGCAGCAAGGCCACTCTGAGCAGACAGTGCTTCTCCACATTCAGTCTCATTACCCATCAAGAAGCGACAGGAGAAAGACAAGAACGCAAACGGAAGTGTGCCAGGGCTTCCTTGTGCTTCTTCAACAAATGGCAATAACAACAATGGTAACTAAAGAGTCCTATCTTAAATGACCCGGACTACGCAAACGGGACTGGCATCAACATGACAAACAGAAGTGGAACATGAGAAGTACAGTAGCTGTGGTACTGCAGGCAGCAGGACAGTACTCAAAGCATCAATTCACATAGAAGTGCTTATCACACAACAAACTCCGAAAAGTGTGTGATAGTGAGAGTTCAATTAGCCAGGCGCATTGGAAAATAAAAAATAAAAGAGATCTCATGTCAATGTTTATATATACAAAGGGATTTCAGGCCAATGAGAGTATCAATATATTTGTTTTGCATTCTTTTAAAGAGTGAATATAAAGTTGGAAGGAGTTAAAAGGAAATAGAATTTAGATGGCCTGAGAAGCCTTACTATAGCAATTTCCCTTTAAGGAATCTAGGTGACCTGGCAACAAAAGGCCTTCTGTGTGGCTTGTTGACTTTTCTTCTTGTGACTGACATGTGGTGAGCACTGGTTGTGGGAGGGGTTCACCGAAATTTGTTCATGTATGTCAGGTATGGAATATTGGTCTTCTTAATAAACACATGTAGCTCAAATCTGCCATGAGATCCCAGCTGGGGGAGAAGGAGCTGTCAGGCTACCAGAGCTCATGAGGAACACTTGTGGCTGTTTTCCACTTCCCAGCAGGCGAGTATTCTGAGAAGACAGCTCAAGGTTAAAGTATGGTGCCAAGGCTAAAGGTATGAGCCATCATGATGCATTCTCAAAAGACAATGCTACTGGGTGGACTCATTCCCAGGAAGGCCAAGGTTAGTCCGTGACAGCCTTGCAGGGCCCTCTGAGGAACACCAGGGAGTTTCGCTCCCTCCTGGTTGACTTCTGAATCTGTGTGCATCAGGCTAGTGCATTCTCCCACTGAATAATAACTATTGTGGGCAGATCTCCATAGCCCATGAACTCACTGAGGGCAGAGACGATGCTGTCAATGTTGTATCTTCTTTACCTGTTTTTATCTTGTTACAGCTTAGGAACTAAGTAAGTCTTAGTGAAGAAAGGGCTCTACACGGATCTCCCTGAAAGAATGGGTTCTGGTATGATTTATGGAGAGATTTGGAATCTTTACATTTTTCTGTATCAGCTAAATATAACATCAGGATTTACTTTTCGGGAGCTGTCTCCTCGCTTCTACTTCTGCAGATTCGAATGCTAATGATAACTGCTAACACTTATTCTGTGCATTGCACACTGGTACTCTCAACACTTGCCTGTCTTACAGTCTAAGCTTCTTTTATAGAAAAGGAAGCTTGGATTGGCGGAGGCAATGTAACCCGACCACGGAAAGGGGGTCAGGATGTGACTGGGCCAGAATTTGATTCCTGGTCTATTTGACATAAGCATTATACCCACTCCATGATGCGTGAAACATTCTTTCACGGAGGGAACTTTTACAGAGACTCAGTTCCAGGGAAGACACCTAGAGTCCCTTAGAACTGAAAGAGTTGTGCTTATTTAAGAGAAGTTAGGCTTTGTGGAATCTTACCGAAATATTAGGCTTCATCCTTGAATATGATGTTTGCTCTAATAGTGGTTTTTTTTAAAAAGCCCATAGTTTTCTTAGTTTGGTTCCTGTTGCTGGGATTTTAAAGACCAACTTGGTGTGCGGGGAGGAAGCTTATTTGTTTATGAATCCAAGTCACAGTCCATCGAATGGGTGCAAGGTAGGAACTCAACACAGGAAGCTGCAAGCAGGAGCTAAAGCAGAAGCCATGGATACGGGCTGCTGGCTCACTCAGCCTGATTTCTTGTGCAAGCAGGACCACCAGCCTAGGGAAAGATTCCCTAGAGGGAGCTGGATCCATCCACATCAACCAGCAATTAAGAAAACACTTCCCAGGCTTGCCTCCAGATCAGTCTGTTGGAGGCACCTTCTCAACTGGGGTCTCTTCTCAGATGACTCCATTTATGCCAAGCTGCCAAAAAATAACCAGGACAATAGGATTGGGGCACATCCAGTGGAGCTGGACCGTCAAGAATTATGGCAAGAGTAATAGCCACTTTCTCTTGTTTACCATATTCTGGTTATCATGCCAATAGGCAGTAGAGGGTTGAGAAGAGTGCAAGACAGCAATGACAGAGGAATGAGGAAGGGAAACTCTCATGCCCTTTACTTTAGGGCTGAGAGATCTTGCGGGTTTGGCCAGCACTCCAGAGCCCCTCAGAGAACAGCGTACACAAAGAAGCCAGGGATTCTGGCTCTAGGCTGACTCTCAGTTGAAGCTTTGGACCGTCTCACTGATGAGCACTGGGCTCACCAAGGAAGCCGGCAAATCCCCAGGGAAGACACTGGCTTCACAGTATTACACATGCACAGGGAATTGCTGGTGTTTTCCATGAAAGCCTTGGATTGTTATCAGTGGCAGGGCCCATGAATGAATCATTTATGGTGAAAGTGTATCTATACACAGAAGAATATTATTTGGCTATTATAATTTGTTGACTTCTTAACTTTGCAATATTGTGATTGAGTCTGGAGGGCATAGCTAAGGGAAACAAGACAGGCCCAGAAAGAAAAATACCACAAGGATGACCTCACCCGTTTGAGAAATCAAAACAAGCTGATGTCATAGGTGCAGACTGGGAAAGTGGTAATCAGACAGTGTGGGGAGGAGAGGGGGCGAAGGAGGGGAGAGCCCGGCCCAAGCCTAACTAGGTAAAAGGAAGATCGCTTGGCCCTCTAAAGCACAACTGTATGACTATGGCAAATACTGCTGTACGAATATACAAATACGATCAGAGAAAGAAAAATCAGAATGCTGCTCTCACATTAAAGAAATTATCCCAGCTGAGGTAATTAGATATGCTAAAATTCCACACTGATTATCACACAAAGTATTCTTATATCTAACCCATACTGCCCCTAAAAAATGTACACCAATAATACATGTCAAGTAAAACTATAATAACGTTTAGAAGAGAAGTAAGCAACGGATACTCGGCTGACTTTTGTCTACTGCTTGTCCTTCGGCAGATGGGTGTGGGCAGGAAGCTCTGGGACCTCAACAGATGCTGACCATCAGTGGGTGTTGGTGACCATTCCTTCTAGTTACTGAGAAGATGGTCACCTTGTCCTTGTGAAGATCAAACTGAAAAATCTAAGTTCCTGCCTCATGGACTACGTTTGCGCCTAAGGGGCAGAGCCGACAGAAAACAGAGACTACAATGGCCACCTGTTATTCGGGGTGTGTGTGAATGTGACTAGCCAGTCAAAGGTTTCTTTCTGTCTTCAGCGATGTGTTTGTCTGTCTGCAAGGTCAGAGATGAAAGGCAACTTGTTACAAACCCTTCTTCTTCATGATGGGTGAGAGACAAAATGTCCACCTACTGCCATCTGGTGGTCATCATTTGTCACTGCAGTTTAAATTAGCCTCTTCACTTAGAGAAGGGTCAGTTATGAAGGAGACAATGAAAAAAACATGGTTCCTGTCCTTGAGGGACTCACGGTCCAATGGAATTAATTGTCATGCTAGCATTTTAAGTACAACATGCAAGGTTTTACGTAGAAGCAGCATGGCAAAGAACACCTTTGAGTTGAGTCTTGAAGTATCCCTTGCAGGTACCACTGTGACAAAAAGAAGGAGGTTTGTTCTAAATATGGAGAGCGTCCCCTTGCTTGGCTAGCACCTGACTTGTTGGTAAGGAGTATGGGAAAGAAGGGACAAGAAAGAGCTGAGGCAAAGATAATAGCAGACCCCAGGAGCCTTGAAATGCCTAACCAAGGAGGCAGGTCGACTCCAGTTCATTAGGTCAGGAAATAATGGGGTCGGATTTTGCTGATAAAAGGCAGAACTCCAGTGCCTACACATCAGCTTTCCAAATCTTCATCAGTGGCAGCCATTATTTCAAGCAGACAGAAACATTGTGGTTATGATTGAAGACAGAGTTTGTAGGTCAAAAGTCCTTCCAACACCGTGTCCCACAGGAGTGGTGCATACCAATACTCAATCAAATGGCTCAACAGAGCCACATTTGATAAGCCCTGATGAATGAGGGGAATTCTGACCTTATATGATCAACCGCTTTGTGGTTTTAGAGTTCACTGAATCCTGTGCAACCTACAATAGGATACTTATAAATCAGTTCTGAGCCGTAATTCCCTTTTTCTAGACCTGTTCTAGCTATTTCCTTTCATTGCTATCCCTATTTTATTGGTCAGTTTCCAAACATGACCTAGATCCTCCAGCCCTAGTTTCTAGTTTTATTGTGTGGGAGGAAGGTGAAGATTAGCCATCTCTCTAGTCTCTATAAGCATCTTTTGTCTGCCACCCCATGTATCAACTCTCATTCTGTACCTGCAAACCTACATGTCACCCTCCAACCAGCAGATCGTCCGATACAGTTCTGAGAAGCAAAGTCTCGCTTCTCACCGAGGCATTCGTTCTAAGAACTGCACTTTGGACTCAAGAGCTTTCCGCTGAATGACTGAGGGACCCCGATTTGCAAGAGTTTCCGTTTTGTGACAGCGCCGTGGCTCTTGCATGGCATTTGCGACGGTGAGACATTTCAGACCAATATTTGACCCGGCGTGAGTGGCCTCTTGATGGGCAAAGACGATTCTATTCCCGAATACAGTTTCAGATGCCAACCACAAGTTCCCGCCCACGAAGCAGTATTTCCTGTGCTTCTCCCTCTTGTTCCTTGTCTTTACTCACGCTTTGCCCACTCTCTCTGCCCAGCAGGGTCAGTTTGCTCTCACTCTCCCACATAACTTCTCCGTTTCAAGGCTGTGTCCGGAACTGCCTCCTTCTCGCCATCTGGCCACTATCCGCCATGCCTCCCCACCCGGCCCCCACCTCTCCTTGGAGGCCTTCATACAAAGATGCTAACTCGCTCGGTGACTTTTTCCAGTGCTCAGTGTGCTCCCTGTGGCTGAATAACTACTTTGACAATGAATCTTCCTTAGGTTCATTGTTATTTCCCTGAGAGCTCCAGGACCAGAGTTCTCTTATAGGGCCGCTGCCAAGTTCAATAAACATTAAGCAAGCGAATATCGCACTCCACAGATAATGCTTTTGGGGTGTTCTAACCTTCATTAAAGGAGATGGAAATGTGAGTGACACGGCCTCTTGCTTTTGATGACAGAGGTAAGGCAGTGGGACAGGAGCTGCAGCAGACGCTTAGGCATTTCAGTCAGTTGTAGAACTCCTCATTTTCGTGCTTGCCTCCTCTCAGCAAACCGAACTCTAGAGCAAGGGGGCCATGATTCTTCAACCACAGTATAGGACCAATTGTCTGTGCGGTGCATTTTCACTTACAAGGACCATTTGAACGCTGATGACATTTGGGATCTCTAAAGATGCTTCAAAGTCAGGTGGCTACACTTTCTTTTTTCCTTCCTGGAATCGTTTCAAATGAGATGGAGTGAGGTGGAGGGGCTCACGGTACTGGGGCTCCTCCCCTCTTGCTGTAGTTGCTCACCTCTCTCGGAAGTTCCCTAAGGACAGATGAACAGATGTGAATAGAGAGATGGATAATGCTCGGTCATCTTTAGATGGCCCTACCTCATCCAGGGAAGTGCTGGCAATTAAGACCTCAGCTATTCTTGACTGAAGGCTTGATCTGATTTTTTTTTTTTTAGAAACATCCACTTTTGACAGTACCTTGAATTTCTTTCTAATTGATTTGGTCTCAAATATCCCTCTTTCATTCTCTTTCCTGTTTGTTTTTAAAAATAAAACAAAAAAACAAAACAAAATAAAACACCCACAAAACCATGAAAAACAAAAACAAAAAAATCAAAACCAAAAAACAAAAGAAGAAAGAAAAAAGAGGTGCAAACTTTGACCAATGATTAAAATTGCTGAATAATTTCCAGCCAATAATAATTGAGTACTGGTTTACACTTTTTTTTTTTTTGATAATGCAGTTCACACGGTGCACACATCCATAGTGCATGGGCATGGCCCTCAGGCTGACACATCCAGAGTGCGTGGCCTGCATGTTGTATATCTTTGGAACTTCAGTAGACTGAAACCTTCAGAAGAGCAAAGGGGGTTTGTGGATGTAGAACACTGGAATATGAAGAATGAGCCAGCCTGGGGAAAGCCCAGCAAGTGGGAAGACGGAGCCGATAGCCCAACTACGGACTCCTAACTTCAGCAGCAGATTATGCAGTAAATATCCAAGACGCACATCAGAGATACAAATCAGGCCACTAAATAGGCTTTGGAATAGGTTATAGCTTTGTCTTTGACGACTGATGGTGGTGAGTTAATCTGGTTGTGTGTGAGAGAGAAACCCACTGAACTTAAGTAATGGAGGGTTTGTTCCTAGGGCACACTGTGTAGGAGCAGTTTCTTTCAGCTCTGCCAGGAGCCAAATCAGCTTTCACATCAGGCTTCTCAGTGCTTTTCTCTAGGAGAGGAGTATAACACAGCAGTGATAGACGTGCTAAGAGTGGTCTGGTCTCAGGGTTGGAGGGGCCAGAGCAACAGGTTCCTAGTCTTCTAATGAAACTGTTATTATTAGTTTTCTCTCTGTGTATGATATATGTGGGGGCACATGTCCTCCATGGCACACATGTGAGTCAGAGGACAATTTTGTGGGGTTGGTTCACTTTCGCACCAAGCTCTCATTCCTGTGTTTCATCCTCAGCACGACTCGACTCTTTGTCAGTTTCTGCTTCTCTTAGAATTATTCTTTTCTCTTTGTACCTGCAAGCTGCATCATTGATTCTGTATTAAGTGGTCTAGAGAGATGTAATTTGATTGTTATGGTTGACTACTGTGGCCCCCTAATTGGCAAGTTTTCCTTCGAGTCAAACCACAGTTGCTAAGTACCCTGTTTCAGGAATCTTTGGCACATGGACATTTTGCTTTAGTAATTTCTTTTAGCATATCAATGTAGCATTTCTTTCCTTTTTTTAAAGATTGGTTTTATTTTACACTAATTCTGTGTATGTATGCAGCTGTATATATGTATACAGGTATGTATGTATGAAGGTGTGTGTGTATATGCAGCTATGTCTGTGTGCATGCAGGCCTGTATGTGTATATGTAGGTGTGTGTATGCAGGTATCTGTGTGCATACAAGTGTGTATGTGTGCATACATGTGTGTGTGTATGCAGGTATGTATGTGTATGATGGTGTGTATGTGTGCATGCATGTGTTTGTATGCAGGTATGTATGTGAATGACGGTGTGTGTATACAGATATGTGTGTCTCTGTGTGTATCTGTTCACCTGTGTATATGTGGATATATGAATGTATATATGTGCATTAATGTATGTGCATATGCAGATGTGTGAATGTGAATGCAGGTATGTGTATGCAGGTGTGTGTGTCTATGATGGTGTGTGTGTGTATGCTGGTATGTGGATGTGTGTCTCTGTGTGTGTATGCAGGTGTGTGTGTGTGTGTATGTGTGTGTGTGTGTGTGTGTGTGTGTGTGCATGCATGAGCACTTGCGCACAGGCTTGTGTGTATACATGCAGGTATGTGTTCAGGTGTCTTTGTGTATATGTGTACATATGCAGATATGTGTGGGTGCTCATGGAGGCCAGAGGCATGTTTTCCCTGCAACTGGGGTAACAGTTGTGAGCTGCCTATCATGTGTGCTAGGAACTGAATTCAGGGTTCTGAAAGAGCAGCACACACTCTAACCACTGAGCGATCTCTACAGCCCCTAAGTATGACTATTCCTAAGCTGGCTGGAGTTCTCACCTCCAAATACAAACTGTACACCAACCATTTCCTAATTATGATGGGAGAGGTAACACTGTCCCACTGTGCTGTTCCCACTGGTGACGTGAAAAGCCAGGAACAAGCAGCATTTCTTCTTTCTGCTGTTTCCATAGCTACCTTATGAATATCATGTAATATATCTTAGAGGAAAAAATACAAGGAAACATAAAACATATAGAGAACAAACCTTGGTCTAAGAGAAACTATTTTCTGGCAGTCACAGCACAAGATGGCGTCGCGGGTGGGGAGGTCTGCACCAGATACTGTGTGCAGTTGCTAGAAGTTCACAAACCATCATGACTCACTGAGCTTCACTACAACTTGCCAGGCTCAGACAGTGTTTTTTAAATAAATACTTCATTTCCAATCACATGGTTATCAGTCAAGATCTGTTTTGTTTCAGTTTCCCTAAGAACAGATCCTGAGAAGGGGCCATGAGTTTTGAGGGGATGCCCAGAAACCTCATGGGAGGAGCGAGAGAGCAGGATGAGGAACAAACAGCAGTGTGATCTGCTGTGAGATCCAGCCCTGTTCTGAGTCACTGGAAGTCAGCCATACTGGACAGTTCCCTCAACCTGGTGGAAGTGGTCTGCACTTCTGAACTCTGGGTCTACCGGTCATGGGATGTATGATGTTGGGCTTGCTATAACCCCTGTGTCTTGGGTGAACCTTCTGCCATTAGTCCAAAGTAATTCCTCTTCATTCAAGGATACAAACTGTAGCTGTCAGGAGACGGACATCTACTAGCATCCAGTGTATGGCTCCCTCTAAATGTTCTGAGGAAATTCCAGCTTCAGGCAAGAGAAACTCTTGACTAGTACTGGTGATAAGAGGAAGGTATTGGGAGGGATAAGGGCTAACTGGCTAGACAGAGAACAGGAGCAGATGTGGACGATGGGCAGAAGCCAGGGTAAGCCCAGAGGTCAAGACTGTAGAGACTGAGCCCTTGGAGGTGCTCCTTTTTATAGTTGATTGACTTGAAGAGCATCATACCTGGATGCCATTGGGCATTACCATAGCCACCATACGGTGCTTCTCTGCATTCCTGTCAACATAGCTATCTGAGCAGAAGTAACTGATTAATCAAATCTAGTTCACACGTCCACAGTTAATGTGTTGGAAGTGGGGGAGTGGTGAGGTGCCTCTTTTCTCCTAGGTGTTGGGAAGGCACAGGGTCTCCTTTTACCATGATCACATCCTCAGAAGGAAGTCAAATGGATGGGGGTTGAACCAGAAACCCTTACTGATGGCCAGAATGCCTGTAAAACTTGCAAAATAGGTCAGAGTGCCTCTCTTTTTAGTTGTAGAGATGTAGGCAATGAGAAATAACTTTATTGGTCCATTTAGAGAGATCAAGTATGTTCATTTGTTTATTTACTGAATGCGTATTTATTAATTCTAGGTACTTCCCAGTGTAGGGACGCAATAGTGAGCAAACTAGGCAAAAGGTCATGCTCTTGCCAAGTACATAGTTTTGTGAATTGTGGGATGGGAGAATAAGGCAGAGAATTAGAGATGCCTCGACCTGTGATGGAGGTAGCTGCAGGCAGCACCAGGGAAGGAGTAGAGGCATCCGTCTGCCTTATGGAGAAGAGCAGGAGTAGGAAAGAGAATGAAAATGGGTGATGGAGTAGTGGAGGACTAGGGAGAGGAGATAGTAAGAAAGGGAAGGAGTGAGGTGGAGGCAGAGTTGTAGGGAGAGGAACAGAATCCTAAGCTTCCTGAGGCCCCAGTTCACCAGGTATCCTCAAGGACATGGAGGAAAGCCACTATAGAGAAGATGGGGGGTCAAGGGATAGAACATTGGGAGGCTTTAGGGGGCTGGTTGAATCATGGAGAATCAGTCTTCTGAGGAGTAGCTTGGCACGATCAGACTTCCATTTGTAAGAATGGAGGTTGTGAAGACAGAGTCTGGCTCAGAGGTTACCGCAATGAATGCTGGGGGATAATGGAAGCTTGAGTTTAGATAGTGTTTGTGGAGATGCTGCAAAGATAACCAGAATGTGACTGTGGAGTGGGCTGAAGAATCCCCCCAAACATGTCCCTGTCCAGATACCTGGGAACTGTAAGGCCAACAAGATGTTGTAGATGCAATTAAAGATCTCAGGTTGAAATTATTCTGGGCTATGGTACACATTATGCAGTCTTTAGGGTGGTAGTAAGAGGGAAACAGTAGAGTTAGAATGAAAAGGTTATGATTCATAATGGCCAGAATGAAAGTCGACATAACTGATCATCAATTGGTAAATGGATAATACAGGAAGGAGGAGGGAAGGGAGGGGGAATATAGATGATTTTGATGTAGATTAGATATGTTCCTAAATTTATATATGAGAGACTCATATATAGAGATAGAGATCCACAGATACATACATACATACATACATATATGCATACACAAATACATAGATGCAGAGGGAGACAAAGAGAGACACAGACATGAGTGACAGATACACAAAAAGAGACACAGAGAGAAATGTAATTGAATCTTAAAATAAAGAAGTCTTGCTATTTGAAAAAATCATGGATAAGCCTGGAAGACATTTTACTAAGAGATACAGTGCATATATTGGTACAGAAGGGTTGTACTGCATGGCCTTGCTTCTTTGTAAATTTAAAGTTGTGGGAGTCACAGAAACAGTGGAATTTAGTTAACAAGCATTTCAAAGGTGAGGGGAATGAGACCCTGCCTACAGGGAACAGAATTGCGTCTGTGGAGGGGGCACAAGCTGTGGAGATTTAGTGCCCACCATGATGACTTAGTTAAATCAAATATTTGAAATTTGAAAATGAAAAGGTGGGCCTTAAGTGTTCTTTGATTGCAAAAGTATCTTATGAGTGAAGTTGCATATGTTTCACCTTGCTTGACTGTAGTAATTATTCCAGAAGGCTCTCCTATACTCAAATATCACACTGTCCTTCTAAAGCATAATACAATTTTCAATTTCTATTATACCTCAATATGGCTGGGAATAATAGGAAGAGTGAAGATAGAAGTAATGGAGATCTTACACTACTGGCTCTAACGACAGGCGGACTACAAGCCAAGGAAAGGAATTGGTTTCTAGGAGCAAGAAAAATCAAAGGAATTGGTTTTCAGATCTGCTGGGAGTTCGTCCTTGCACATCATGATCTTTAGAACCACAATGGGTAGTTGGAGTTGTTTTATCAACTTTGTCGAGATTTGTTATAGCAGCCAGAAAAACAAGATACAGGCTATCTTGTGGGGTAGAGGAAATGATGCTTATGGATAGCTGGGTATGGATGTGAGAAGGAGCCAGAGGTAATAATACAAGTTTGTGAGAGAGCAGTTGGAAGGATGGAATGTCTTACCCTTCAGTGGAGAAGTCCTGTTCCCAATAATGTGGTTCCAGGCCATTCTGCTAGCTTCCTTCCATCCAGAATATGTCCAGGGTTGATCCGGAGCCCTGTTTATGGGATGATCTCTCAGCTTGGTGGCTAGATGAATTTCTTCATAGATTTTACTCTGTGCTGATTTAGAACCATCATTGGCGTTCACCCTACAGCCTCTGTCCATCAGTCCTTCCTATTAAGGCTACAGTACACACAGAATCAGAGATTAGATATGTGCATTTGATTTTAAGGCAGAGATAAGAAAATATCTGGACCATAAATGTTATTTTGAGGTAAACTCTGTTGGTTTATGGGGTTTTTAGAATGAGGGACAGATTTCCTAAGACCATCAGTTACAACCAGCATACTTAAGATTATCCTTGAACGATATGCCAATCTAGTGTGGTGGAAGCAGCTGGTGTGTCCCACAACGATAACTCTGCTACTCTGAGACCGCACTCTTTCTGAGGCGCCACATCACTGCCACACATCAAGGATGCTGCAGCCACTATTTTCCAAGATCTCTGACTCTTGCCTGTGTCTGTGGTGTGCCTGTCAGAGGCCTGAGTGAGCTCTCAGCATCCAGAGTCTCAGCGCTGTCTGCCTCTGGCTCCAAGGAGCAGACACTGACCTATTTCTGTCTTCTCTCGCCTCCGTCTTATCTGGCTTTCCTCTGACCATGTTTGCCATTGTCCAGGCTGCAGTTGGCAACCTTGCCTTTTCCAACTTGCCATGACTCACAGACGCCTTTCAAGGGGGTCCAGGGTAGATGGAACACATTCTCTTCTAGACTGAGAGTGCAATGCCAGACGCAGTGAGGGGCCCTATTCTGGGGGAGAGTTCCGGAGGGTGGACAGAGAGGCCAGGTTCTGGCTACCTTTTTTTTGGCAAAAGACAACTAGAATGGGCAAAGCAAAGAAGAAAAAGATTAGTGCGTGAGGGCCACAGGAAGTATCCTTGACTTTCTGGGAGGAAGTTTCCATGAAAACAAAAAAAAAAAAACAAAACAAAAAAAAACAAAAAACAAAACAAAAAAAAAAAAAAAAAAAAAAAAAAAAAAAAAAAAAAAAAAAAAAAAAAAAAAAAAACAAAAAAAAAAAACAAAAAAAAAAAACAAAAAAAAAAAAAAAACAAAAAAAAAAAAAAAAAAAAAAAAAAAAAAAACAAAAAAAAACAAAACAAAACAAAACAAAACAAAAACAAAAACAAAACTCTGTTCGGTCCCAGTGGATGGCAGGCTGGCTTTAAAAGTGCCTGCCCTCTTGAGTTCCAGGGAAGGCTCAGAACCTGCCGGGTCTGTGTGACAGGCATTCTAGGGTCACCATGAGGACCGCCATTTCTGCTACTTTCTGACTGTGGCAAATACAGTATTTCTAGCAGCATTCCCATTGAATTACTTGTGTTAAGTATTATGGGATGAGTATTCTAGACACTAACCAGGCTCAAATGGGTGAAAAACACACCACCCACATACTTGGTAGACGGGTTCTCAAAGGACCATTCTGATACAAGGATTTTGGCCAATATTGTTTTGAACAAAGAACTGTTGAATGAAGGTCAACACCATGGTTATTTATTAATACCATTGGAGGGGGCCCTAAGGCCTCGCAGGTAGGAAATAGTTACTGTTATTATTTTCTGGCTTTTGAACTGTTCCTACCTAGTTTTTTTCCCTATAGACCCCCAGGTAGTTCAATAAATATGGCTTCCTTAGTGTTCTCTTTGGAAGAATAGAAACCCTTAGAATGTTGTGTTCCTGGGAAGCGCAGGCATCACTCTTAGAATGCACTGCCTGACCACAGCATCCCTTCCCTCTCTGTCAGCTTTACCCAACTTATCTTTGTGTCTACCCTGCTTCTGACTCTTTACTTCATAGCCCTAATCTCTTTCCTTCGAGCTCTCTTTCCTGGTTACCAAACTAAATGATCCTCGTTCTCTCTGCTAATATTTTATCTATTTCTCAGGAGTTGTGCTCAAAAGCAAATATCTTATCCTGACAACTTAACATTTTTTTTTTTGTCTCAGACAACAGAAATTTTCTTCCTCGAAGCAATTGTGAAAGCTATTAAGGTAGTAAAGTTTATTGTCTCCAGAAGTTCCTAAGTAGCTGGCAGTGACTCCCAAAATGATAAAATGTGGTTCTTCTCTTACCGCGCTTACACCCCGCTGCCCTGGGTCTGTGCCATGGAGTGCTTACATTATTTTTTGTTTCAGTGCTATAGTATATTTTACAAAATGTTCAAAATGGTAATTAATCTGAGCTATGCACCTAAAAAAAGATAAATTTTCTTGCCAGCTCATGAGACAGAACTATACATGGGCAGAGCCAGTTCTGGGAATTACAAGTTTCACAAGGAAGGGCCTTGGGAAGATGGTACAGTCACCAGATGATGAAAGAAATAGAGGAGGTTGGTGGTTTGGGCAAAAGAATGGGAGGAGAAGACAGAGCAGATGAGGATGACTTGGGGGATGAGCTTGAAGGCATAGAATGGGAAGAGAAAATACATCAAATCCCCACTCTCTCAACAGAATTAGGAGATGGAAAAGCTTTTAGCATCTGTGCCCCAATGCAGGAGTAGTGTGCTGATGTAGTCCATTCTTCTTGTTTTGACACCAGCACCCTGACGTCAGTCTTGAGTTCCAAACAGTAATGATCTCATTCAGTGACTGATGGAGTAGAATGATCTGGAATCCTGATCCTGATACTGATCGTGCATTGTGGGGTGGAAAAGGAGAAGCTGGACACCTCAGTCTGCTGTTTGAGGGCAAGGGTATTGCACGCTTATACTCATAGCCTTTGGTAAAGTCTCCTGTAGTAGATGGCATTTGAAAGCAGTGTTTCAATAAGAACTTCATGACCTTCAGAGATCCACAGTTGTCAGTCTCTATGAACATTTCAGTTAGGTAGGGAAGTAACTTTCTCACACATTGATACTCTATGATCAATGTCATGGTAAGTTCTGCATTCATATTGCAAAGGAGTGCTGTCGCATCCACTGACCCAATAGTGGATGACTGGGTGAGTAGGTACAGGTATCTGCTAGGTGCTGAGGGGAAGCAATGAGCTGACCGGGCACTCAGACTCTTTGGGGATTAAAAATGCAACATAACACTTCTTAGCAAATGTGCACTGAATCTTCAGAAAGAAAAATAGAGATGGTTAATTTGCTTATTTCTTCTTTGTAGTGAGGAAATGATCTCACACCCTTATATGAACATTTACGTACAATACACATGCACTCCAAGGTCAAAGCAGTTACATATTTGGGGCTCTTTTCATGTTACTTTCATTTGGATATTCCCGTCTTGGTAAACTTCACTTTGAGTACGACAGCTTATCTCCATCCTGCTATGGAAAGGAAGGAAAAGAACTGTTTGCCTTAAGCTGAGAAGGAAGGAGGGAAAGTATTTGTCATCCTTCTGCCTCTGTAACCCAAGAGAGGGCCGGGGCTTGATGGTAGCAACCGGAATCAAAATAAAAGAACTCCAGGGAAAGATGAAAGCTCAGAGGAAGCGTGTAGGCTCTGGGCTGCCACAGAATCAGCCCAGACCTCACCTAGCACGTTTTTCTCCAGGGGAAGAGAATTGAGATCAGCCAAAGGAACATCCTTCATATTAAAAACTAGCAATTCATTCTTTGAAGGGTGGCTTTAAAAATAACTTCACTATGTCTCACTATGGCTAGAATGTAAGAGAAGGAATTGCCTTTGCCTTTCTGCACTGAGGCTGCGTGGTCGTTTTCACCCTGACTGACTGTGGACACCTTATAGAACTTCATTTTTTTTCCCTCCTGGAGTAAGACTAATGGCCACTATCTCAGGGGACAGTGGGGAGAATTTGGAATAATAAAATGTATCTGTTCATTGACTGGTACATCAGAGGCAAGTAAGATACATCAGTAGTAATTATCATATTTTAAATTTAAAATTATTTGAACTGAATGCTTAAAACACTTATGCCTGTAGGGGACTCCTGTGATGTTCTGAGACACATGTACATTGTGAAACATCAGGAAAAATGCATCTATCGCCTTAAACATTTGTTCTTTCTTTAGGATGAAAACTCACATTCTTTCTACTAGTGCCTTAGTCAACAAGGTACCTGAGAGGAGTCTACTTAAGAGGGACTGATTTGTCTTGTTGTTGGTTTTGCCTGTGCTATTGTTTCTGGGTCCTGATAAGGCAGTGTATATCATGGACAAAGGACACAGAAGGGCGAAGCTACTCTGGTTGAGAAGGAGAGAGAGAGAGACAGAGAGACAAAGAGAAAGAGGGAGGGAGAGGGAGAGGGAGAGACAGAGAGACAAAGAGAGAGGGGAAGAGAGAGAGGGGGGGGAGGAGAGAGAGAGGGAGAGGGAGAGGGAAAGACAGAGAGACAAAGAGAGAGGGGGAGGGAGAGAGAGAGAGGGAGAGAGAGACAGAGAGTCAAAGAGAGAGAGGGAGGGAGAAAGAGAGAATTGGTGAGGACAAGGTCCACTTGAACTCACACCACAATGACCAATTCCTTTAACAAGGTCTCAGTTTCTGGGAACTGGGTCATAGTCTAGTCATTGGTTGCAGCACCATCGTCTAGGGATCAATCCGTCACCACAGGAATCTTTGGGGATGTTTGCTACTGACACCATAACAATTAGCCCTTAGAAACACCTGGTGCTTTGGCATTCTCTATAGTTACACTACTGTGAGGTACATTAGGGCTTTCTGTGCCTGTGCAGCTAAAACCTAGTGTCTGTAGTCACCCTCTCCTACTCAAACTTCTCCACTCTGCTCTTTCCAACCTCTGGTGACCACATCCTCTCAAATGACATGAGAGGCACTGCTTTGGATTCCACTTACACATGCAATCGGATGGTACTTATCTTTTGGTGCCTAGCAGAGTATCAGATCTCTGTGGCTAATAGTTTTCTAATTTTTTACTGGTTTTTGTTTGTTTGTTTTTGCCATTGGGTTTTGGGATTCTTTATAGGATCTGGACAGTACTCTCTTGTCAAATATCCATGTTTTCTTCCCCAGTCTGTAGGTTTCCTCTTTCCTCTGAAGTGTTTCTTTGGCTGTGTGTGAGATATTTAGTTCAGTGTATCTCTGTCTATCTTTGTTTTTGTCTCTTGTGTTTTAGGTTCTGCCCAAAAACTCTGTCTATCCATACACCTTGATATATTTCTCCTATGTTTTCTAGGCTTTAGGAGTGGGCTACCTCCATGATGGGCCAGTGTACTCCATTATTACCTCAGTCTCATTGGCTATGGCATGGACAGGTACTATAGGAAGCAAGTGAAGCAAGAGTGGCTAGCCCTGTAGCTTCTTTCCATTGCTTTATTCCACACCCCTCCGTGAGCTGCTTTTCCCTTGTAGCATTGCTATTGATGTACATTGATTGCACATAGTGCTAGAGACAGTCTCCTTCATGAACATCATGTATCTGGAGCACCTTCACCTTCGTCCAGTGTCTCCGTTTAGTCTTTCTCCCTCTTTCTCCTCCTCTCTGGTGTCTTCCCTTAGTGTCTCCTCTGTTTTCAACCACATGTCTATGGCACATACACAATAGAATAAATGCCTGTATTTCTAAAAATGTGGGAGCCTGCAAGTGAGAGAAGGTAGGCAACATTTGACTTTCTGTATCTGACTTATTTTGTTTAATAGGATAATCTCTAGTTATTTCTATTCTCCAGCAAATAATGTAATTTACTTCCTTTCTGTGGCTGAATACAACTCGTGTGTGTGTGTGTGTGTGTGTGCCACATTTTCTTTGATTAACCCAATTTATTAATCTTATGAGCTAGGAACGTTAGGAGTGCTAGAAAATAATATTGCAGAAAAATCAGGATTAGCATGAATAAGCGTGTTAGAAAGAAATTGCACTTTTGAAAGCTTAAAACCAATTATATTACAGTTTAAAAGAAAGACCCAAGGATGGCAAATGTTCAGAAGAAGAAAACGGAGAAGAGAAAGAAAACGCTATTTTGCTAGAGGTGAGGCAGCATGGAGACCAGCCATAAGATGGCAGACCTAGAAGTCTCTGAACCACAGGTTGTTGGCCCATTGTCCAGGACCCTCTGTGAGTTTCTGGACTGGGGAGTGGCCAACCACAAAGTGGTTGCTTATTTAATTAATGTGATTGACATTATTCTCTACATTGCCGAAGGTCAACTCTTTACAGGGTGCGTGGCTAGGTAACAGTTTTGATTCATTTTCCTCCCACAGGAGCATATGTAGCACATAGCCAGCCACTAGGGAGGGATTTCCCACTTCAGTACCAGCTTGATTTCTTTGTGTTTGTAAGTGTTGTTTTGAGTAACATATATTTAGGCGATTCCATCATTTGGAACAGGGGGGCAATAAATGTGGATGTGGACTGTTACTATTGTTATTATTATTAAAGTTACCTCCAAATGGATTTGCATCACAGCTGAATTTATGTCCCACAAGCAGTTTACAAATCTTTCTTTTCTCCACATTCTTTTTACTTCCTGTTGTTCCTTGTTGCCCTAATGATAATTATACTAATTGGGCTGCAATAGAATTGTAGCACATTTTTAACTTGCATTTCTTAATTCCTATGGTCTTTGTATTGGTCATCTAAATTTTAAGTTTTGAGAACCAAGTTCTTATTTCATTGGGCCAATTCTTGACTAGGTATCTCTCTTATTTCTTTTTCCTGCAATCCCATTTGTCACTAACCAATCCTTTATTTATTTGTTTGTTTGTTTATTTGTTTATTTATTTCCGAGGCTCTACAGTATGAAAGATTCGATTCTCTATCTTCAAATCCTAGAAGCAGACTACGAAGGCAACAAGAATGGTACATTGTTATATCTCTCCTCCATTCCATTTGTCATGCTAAGGATGATGGTGAATACTGACATCTTCAGAGAGACGTCTCACTTTGGTCAGGGAGTTACATAGTCTAGAACTGTGTCTTAGACACATGCCATACGTGTTGTAAGAAAGCCATCGGATCTGCAGGGTCTGGGTGAGCACAAGAGTGAATGAGAGGAGACAGACACTTGACAGAGCTTCACAGAAGTAACTTAGACATAGAATTTGGGGCACTGTGCGGAGGTGACTGCAAAGAACAAAGAAAGAGGTAGCCTTCTAAGAAAATCCCTGGCTATAGATGCCTATAAGACATACTTGGTGCATGGTGGCAGTTAAGTTTGACTAGACTAGATGCCATGCTAAGAAGGATTATGAGAAATAAGGGTCAGCCATTATTATAAAGAGTCCGCAATGACAAAACAAGGCATTGGTATTCAGTTTGATTTGTAACAAGAAAGCAGAACTCTTTTGAGTAGGAGGGTAAGAAATATGACAACAGGATTGCAGGAAGTGGCTCTCAGAAAGTGGTGGAATTTACATCTGAGTCCAGGGGCAGACAGATGAAGAATTGGTCTAGGATGGCTAGTCCTGGAGAGAGAGGAAGAATAGTGTCTACGTTCCAGGCCAATAGGACAGTAAGGAAGGCAGCATACAGGTGAAAAGCATTGCTAATTCCTTGAAATTAGATTAATTTGGGATGATCTGAACACATTATAAAAACAGAAATTTGGAAAGAGTCATGAAATTAATATATAGTGTCTGTTACAGGGTTGTTGCAGAAACTGAACGAAGCAAGATCTGTAAGGTGTTCAGGACAGCTACAGACACACAGTAGAAGCTACCTACATGTGTGTTAAATAATTTGAAATAAATATAAGAAACAAATTGATCCCATAGAAGGTACTTAGTACTCAAGTGGATTCAATACCTGATTCATATGGATTTTTCCTTTGATAAGTCCCCACTGAGGCATTGATTCAGATGGATAACACCTTGCTATTGTCGATATTCTCAACTTTATTTTGGCATGCAGTGGCTTGAGTTTTCCTGTTCCAACTCAAGACAGAGCTGTGATGAACACTGGAATTACTCAGTGCATCTGGAGCTCTGGGAAATGCCAGGCTTGTTCAAGGGAAGATTGTTTGTGGCTCACCTTCAGTGTGATTAGTTCATAGCCAGACAGTGAGACAGTTTGATTTAACAAAATGATCAACTCCATCCATGGGAAAACAATAGACAGTGAACAATGGAAGTACTCTACTGGCGTTAATAATGACGTTTATGACTTCGAGACAGACACATTTCTGTTTTAGTTTTGCGAACTCTAGAGGTAAGGAACCAGATTTCTGTGGGTGTTACAGGGGACTTTCCATAGCTACTTAAACAGGAGTACTTTGTGTGCCTCCACAGGACAGCCAAGCAGCAGAAGCAGTGCTCTGATTGAGTTGGGGTCGACAACCTGTTCATATTCCACCCTTGGATTCTTCTGATCTCAGCTCAGACATACGTGATAGAACCCCCAGTAAGATCTATTCGAAATAAATGCATAAAATGATAGTCTGTAAGTTGTCTGTAATATGAAAATAATATGAAATATTTGTGTATATATTTAAAACAAATAATGATCTTTTCATAATAAATAAAAATTATATGCGTACACAAATTTACCTGTATTTTGCAGAGTTGGGAACTTTAGATCCTATGGCAAAGTAAATGATTATTTTCTAATATGACCAGTTGCTCCTTTGTGTCTCTGCTTTGTAAATTCTTGGGGTGTTCATTTTGTTTTAAATCTTTTGTCTCAAAGTGAGGCCCTCTGAATTCAAAGCATGATTTTGCAGACTTGGTTTTTACTTTCCCAGCCGCCTGCATCTGTCATTCATTTGTCGTTCATCTTACCTCTCTTAAAAACTGAGATCAACTAAAAGAGGAATTAAAAAAAAAAGCCTCTGTTTAAAAAAAGGTATCTGAAATTTCGCAAAGTATGTTGGCATCACAGCACCCCATGCATATTTAAACAGCATCATCAAGACAGGAGGTTGGAGGAAAAAATCAGGTTGTGATATTTGGGAACAGCAGGTGTGGGAAGGAGGGTGTTGACACCCTCTGAAAACGGATAGGAAATGTTGTGTGGCAGGTTCCCTCCTCAGTTCTCAAGTCACCTGGGGTCCCCAACATGCTTGAAGTAAACTCTAAAGAGCTCCAACTTGTCCCCAGTATCCTGTGGCTCTGTGGTAGCCGTGTACCATGGAAGCAGGACTTCCAGCAGACTCCTGCTCCCAACAGCTGCAGGCTTTCTTTTGTGCATATTTTTATACAATTACTGGTGTAATTATACCTCTATTGCAAGTACCTCTATTATGTAAGGGAAATTTGGGGGAGTAAAGGTATCCTGGTCAAGAATGGATGGAGACAGTTGGAGTTTGAGGGCTGTGCCAGAAACTCACTAAACAATGAGGAGCAGGAGCGAGGTACAGATAAAATGGAGGGGCCACCCGCACCTTCTGGTAGCACAGGCTATACCTCAAATGTTGCCAGTGTTCTGGACACATAAATCTCCCTGATGTTTCCTTGCCATGGGACAATTTCACCCTCCTGCCTTTGCCTCTGGCTTTTGTATAATTTTCCCTGTATTTGAAATTTTGAAATGTATTTGAAATGATTATCAGAGTGGATGGAGAAGTCGCAATACTCTGGGTCCTAATCTTTTATGAATGTGGTAACTCCTTGGCAGGCCTTCTTTAACAGGGAGTCTTCTGGACCTGCCTCAGGAGATACCAATCTAATAAATAAAGACTGATGCCTGAGAATATGTAATTTAATACATGGTTTTCACACAGGTGGTCCATGGACTGTCTGTATATCAAATGCCTTCCGGAAGAGAGTTAACTTTGATAGGTACAAAACAACGTCCTGCCATGAAGTCTGGGTTAAGACTGGTGTTGTGAGGAATCATTTGTGCTGTGGATGTAGGAAAGTACGGAACCTCCATCTGTTATAGGAGCACAATCAGGGGTGTGGCTGCTTAGGAACCAAGACAAAAAAACTGTCCATTTTTTTCTTACATGACTTGGGTTGTCTATTTGCAAAATTAGTCACATAATGAAGATGAAAATTAATGGAAATGTATAATCCAAAGCCTTGGCCTTAGAATTCTCATTCCTGAGATATCCCTACAAAATATGATATTCAGTGTCTTCAAATATGAAGCTGGGTGACTGGACCTGCTGCTGGGATGTAGTACAGATGAAATCACTTGGAGTTTGAATTGTTCCCTGTCTCAGGACCACTCCTGGCCCTCAGACCCAACAACCATCTACCCCTCAGTTATCTCAGAGCTAACAGCCTGTTTTTCCTACAGCTTCCTCCCTGATCATTTCATTATTTTGACAGAGTTAAACATTGCCCTAAAAATTAGTCCCAGTGATAATAGTTGAACAGGTCAAAGCACAGAATGACAACTCACAGAAAGTCCTCACTTTGGATCGACAAGATCGTGGAGAGGGTCAAGGCCCCTGTTGCTTCTTAAGTCAAGCCACCTGAGTTCTGTCTCCAGGACCCACATGAAAGGTGGAAGGAAAGATCTGATTCCCCAGAAGTACATCTATATATGTACACATGCACACAAACAGCATAGATAAAAAATGTTAAAAGAATATCTCTAAGGCGTTCTTACTCTGAACACATCTAAACCTCTTTTATTTTGCAGAAAAGGAAGAGAGCTGAGAGAGAATCTTGTCAGAATCCACTTGCAAAAGTGCATCCCAGGAGTTGGTGGTCTAAGCAGTGACCCTCTGTCCTTTACATCGATGCAGAACACCTTGTACCCTGATGGCCTGATGCCCTGATGCCCTTCCTACTTTCTTTAGAGCCTCTGAGTCAGAGGCTGGTTTCTATGCATTGTGATTCACCACCCGCTCTTATTTACGTCTTTAGAATTTGTTCACCTTCTTCCTTTGGCTTCTTCCTTGTCAAGACATGTAAAATGACTAAGTCATATTCTAATCTTGCATAGGTGAAATGAGCAGAAATAATCATCTGATTGCACCGCCGTTTTTAAAACATCTAAGTCATTTTCTGTTCTAAAAAAATATTTTTTTAATTTTGCCTCTCTGCTCACTACATTGGTCATGGGATTATGATGTGTATGTGGAAAGAGGGCTGTGCGTTTTTTCCGTAGGGATAGAAAAGAGAAATTCAAGAGAACGGGTGCTGAGAGGAACATGGGAACTCAAATGCTCAGTGTGTGAACTTGCATCCGTGTAGTCTCTATTATGGAGTGGGCGGGTGGTACGCAATCTCCAGTATGGAATGGGTGGTGTTTCCATCAGATAAAGGCAGCACCTATGTGGGCTGCCAAAGGTTTACTTTCTGTTCCTATCTGATGACATTGAATGGTGGCATTCATTCCAGGTCACCCTCATTTCCTCCTGAGCTTCATGGGTAGGGAGGGGCCTAGGTGTTTAGCAGGAATGATGAGCTCCACCCTGGACATGAGTCAGATCCCTGATCTATCCAGCAGGGGAGGGCTCACAGAAGTGGGGCCTGTGGTAAAAATTCTGCCTCTGAGTTTTCCTGGCATTTGTGTTTGATAGGAAAAACCTTGAAAGCAACATTACTGTGCTTTGGGGGAGCCCTCATCCCTCCGAGTAATGGCTGGTGTGGCTGTACCTCTGTTGTCTTCTTAGTTATTTAGAGTTCTATAGTATTTTGGAGGAACAAAGGTCACGCAAGACATCAAAAAAGTCAAAACATGGTCCTTTCACTGAAAAATGTCTGTGAACTTCAGGATGGGCACAGCAGGGCCAAGCCATGCAGAGTCAGATGTAGAAGTAGGTTAAGAATGAGCAGTGGCCTCATCAGGCCAAATGCTATTCAACAACTGCCTTAAACCCAAGTCAATGCTCCCGGCTCTTCTCATCCCCACTGAACAGAAAGGGCACAACCCTTGCTGCAGCCTGGTGCCCTGCTTGAGCTCCTGTGCTTAGGTTCTGTGGATATTTAAAGCAGACCTGGTTTTGTAGAAGAGAAAAAGTGTCCAAGACGGCTGTACCCTTTTCGTTGGTAGAATGTGAATGCCTTCCAAGGCCCTTGGTCTTCCTGGCCCTTCCTCTCTGGTCCTCCATGGAGCCTGGTAACACTGAAATTATTCTCTTTTACTGGGAGTTAAATTGGAAATTCAGAAGAAGACTGAAGCAGACAAATGATACCTGACTGGAAAAGACAAACCAGTTTAGAAAGCCTAGGCAGTCCTTGGTCTGATCTGACAGCATGCAGCACATCAGACAGAAGTCTGTAGCACAAATCAGACCTGTAAGACTCAGACATTTTCAAGTGAAATATACATCCTTCCCAGCAGCCTTGAGCTCACTGGATAAGAGGTGGCTTATACAGCGTAAACACAGAGGGAAAATGATGTTTGGGAAGAATTTAGTCTCTTATTAAAATCCAAGGCAAGTGCTTCTCAGAGTCTGAAGGAAAGCTGAATTTTCAAATATTTGTTTCCTTGTTCGTTCAGCCACCCATCTACAGAGTATTTGCTGTTAGCATGCACTATGCTCCAGTCTCAAAAGGATGCTTAGTGTCCAGACTTTATAAGGAAGGCAGCCATATGTATATAAAGGTGGGAAACTGATTATAATAGAGAGTTGTACCAATGATGTGTGCTTTGTGATACTGAAACTTAAATAGCTCAGTTTATAGCCTTTTAGCCTGCTCCTGCTTGCTTGAAAACTTGATGCCAGAATCAAGACATCATTTATGCTCTCTCAAGACTATTACTAAGAGGGATATATCTGGGGAATCAGGGTGGGAGACTTGTAGACGGGGTCTAGACACCCTGGTGATGTATGTGCATGCATTAATCTTTTGAGTGGTCTCTTGGGGTAAGGGGAGACCTGGGAAACAGGAGGTTACAGTTTAAACCTGTTCAGAATTCTCTCGTCTCTCTGCTGCCCCAGGAGGCAGGGGAGAGAATAACCCTGCTAACCAGGGAGGGTTTGACTGTGTGATCCTGCACAGGTTACTCTCTCACCTTCCAGGAAATGACAGGAAGGCTGATGCAATCAACCAGATATTCCTAACCCAAATGAACACCTGTTTCTATTCCTTCTTGTGGACACTGGGTCTGAGGGGGAATTGGGAGGAGGGGAAGTTGCCAGTGTGATCACAGAAGAGAGATGTTAGATAAGACACCATGAGAAATGGTCTCTCGATTCCTACCATGGGCCATGGACATAGCTCAATGAGCTCTTGCCCAGCCTAGCGTGCGCAGAGCTATGACGTCAGTCTCAGAAGCGAAGGCTTAAATGCTTTTCCCTGTACATGTGTACTGTGACTCTGCCTCTTAATGGGGGGACTGTGCACAACCAGTCCTTTGTCAAGTGTAGTCGCATGTTCTGAAAAATAGCTCTTCGTATTGAGGCCAGTGGCTCTGGCTTACAGAGCTCGTATTGCCCCACAATCTCTCTTCCTCTCTCAACAGCTGGGTGTGGGACTCCCACTCCTTACAAGAGAGGCAGCTGAGACCTAGCCGACAAGGTTCCCTGTACCTCTCATCAGTGAATGGCAGGTGTGGGAACAGTGATGTTTTTCTTTTGTTGTGCTCCTCCAGGGAATACAGTGTTTGCCATGCCATTTTTTGAAAGCTGGAGTGTGACAAGACCTTAACCCAGACTGAGAGGTACCCAGTGGCCACTGGGAAGCCAATGACAAGCAACTGCTCCCTCAGGTGCTCGCCCTCTAACTTTAGTGGCTGAAACAGTGGTAGTTCCATTGCTCCTGCTCCTAAGAGGTCAGGTTGTCACCCAGCATCGACCTGCTTTTACCTCTATTTGCCCCATGCAGAGGACACTCATGCATAACCCTGCCCTCTGCATTTGTTGACTTCCTAGTCTTCCTTAAGCCCTGAGACCCAAAGCCAACCTCTTCCTTTTCACAGCTTCCTACAACCAATGGCTCCCTTCTCCAGATGACCGCAGCACTGTTCTGGGCCTTTGCCCCATGGCACATCGGCTTGCTCACCTGCTCTTTAAACATCCTGTGTCACAATGAGACCCTCAGCTTATTTCCCACCTTGACTACACAGGGAGCTGTGCTTGGCTAACGTGGCTGTTCAGCTCCCTGTTTGTTGAGTGACTGTATTGATGTTGACTGAATAACTGGATGTCAAGGACTTTGACATTACAAAGGAAGCAAAAGGACGATCAACTCATTGGGACTCAGAAAGCCATTGCTGAGCGAACTTTGTGTCTGATAGACTAATAAATCTCTTCAAGGCTTTAGTGTGCTCAGGACTATATATAAACTGTTTTTGAGGGGTTTGTTATTATTTCTCTTCAAAGAGTGAAACCCAATCAAACTTCTTTTACACTTTATTCTTGCTTCTCCACCCATAAAATAAACATACCAGGACTTTACTAGTCTGATGAATGTGACAGAAGATTTACAATGGAAATTGAAAATCCTATGCTCATACCACTCTGTTCTCTGTTCTGTCTCCAACAAATCACTCCTCATGGCAAACATGCTTTGTTTCATACCAACTCTCCATGTAAGGCCCCCATGTTTAGGTTTTAAGATGTGCCCAATGGGTTTTCATCTCGTTTTTTATCATTGTTGCTGTGTGGGGGCTTCTCTGACCTTCACACTGCAGTGCATTTCTAATTCCATCTGCATCTCTGAAGGAAGAAAGATGCTCACAAGTGATTGCTTTAAAAAGCCAGAAAACAAACAATAACAACAAAAAAATCAGAAAGCCAAAAACAGAGCTGAGAATCCGTTAAACTAAAGGAGAAATCAAGACTCATCAAATAGATATCACTTGATTGCCATTCATTTAATTACAGTGATTTCTCATGACCTGCTAAGCATTGTGGGAAAGAGAATAGAATGTCGCCATTGCTGTCACTATCTATAGTCACACACGTGGCAAGTTGATGGGAGGGGAGACTCATGAGAGATTCTGTGTGTGTATGTGCTCATTTTCAGAGACAGAGTGCCACATGTGTCTTCTATACATCTTACACAGAAGTCATGGGGTTCTCATAAATAGTCAGGAGATTATTTGCTAACTAGTATTAATCATGGTCTTCAAAGTCCAGTTTGGTTTTAACTATTGAGAGCACACCAAGAGCGAAGCTGCTCCTTCTCACCTTGGTCAAACTTCGGTCACACAGGAAGTTGGCAGAAAATTGCAGACTTTCTTGAGAGAGATGAGCTAGGTGAGTTGTTGCAGAACCAGAAAGTCTCCACCCACAAACCTAGTTCCTTGCCTCTGACACCTGAGTTCCACCCTGTAAACATTCTCTCTCAGTTTTGCCCCTTTGAGAGGGAGCGGTTAGCTCTCAGCTCAGCTACAGAAGTGCAGCTGAGGGGTGGGGTGGCAGCTCCTGTGTATTCTCCTCTCCAGCCTTCTGAGAGAGCTACAGTAGCCACTCTTTGTGGTCTACCTCCCCTTGTCTGGGAAGAAGAAGAAGAGCCTTGAGGACCTACTACTGCCTCACCAGGTAAGAGAGGCCCGTGGTCTTACATGTGAAATTCCTCCATCCTTACTGTTCAAAGTTCACAGACTACAAGTTCTCAGGCTATAAGGTCAGTTGCCATACTCATCTATACATTGATTGTTTTTTAAAAAAACAAATCATAACTTCTCTGTGAGCTTTGTAGGACTGGCATAGTTTTCTCCATCTGTGGCTCAGTAAACTGAGACCTTGTCAGTTGCGGGGTTGTATTCACGTATGACCCATTGCTTGAAAACGAGATGAAAGCTGGCTTTTCTTTTTTGCTCCTGTTCTTTACCCCCTAAGGTCATCCTGTCCAGTCAGAAGCCAAGAGAGTAGAAGGATCTTCTTGAACTTTTAATGATAAACTAAGGGTGATTGTTTCTTATTATAATGAAGGCTTTTTCGGGGGAGGGGTTGTTTTCCAAGACTCTGTGAAGTCTTGGCCATCTAGGAGAGACCGTCTGTAGACCAGGTTGGCCTTGACCTCAGAGATCCACTTGCCTCTGCCTCCCTCTGCAGCGATTAATGGTATGTGTAGCACTATGTCTGGCCCTATTTTTAAAATTTGAATTGAAAGAGACTTTTTTATATTAATATATAGACCTCATCACATACAGCTGTTTTTAGACAGCAAGTAAAAAGACGGATGGGAAAGGAAGAACTTGTAAATTGCAAGGTTATGTGTACGCATGAGATGACTGAGTGGCACTTGCTGTGTGTGCTGGGTCTCTGGAAGGAAATTGGAACTTGAGGCTGAATGGCCATCTACGAATGTCACAGCAGCACTTGCAAGGCATGCATCATGAAGTCCTAGGGAAATCCATAACTCCTGTTCTCACTGTGAGATGTGGAAAATAAGTCTCAGTGGTGCCGAGGTGCCCCAAATCCCTTCACAGCAACTCCTGTGATTCCTCGTCTTACAGGACCTCTCTCATCTTATCTCTTGTTTTAAAGAAAATCTCAGCCTCAGTGAGTGGCCGAGATGTTTATTTTTTAAGATGGTGACTTAGTTATCATTTCTCCCTTCATTCTCAAAGGTGTAGATCAGTTTCAGTAAGAGAAGCTTATGCCACCACCACCCCATCCCCTGTACCTGCTGAGTTTATTATGAAAGTGCCCAATATTCATTCCCACAGGGCCATCACAAAGAGTGAGTCTAGGAAGAGTCCTGAAGAAATCAATCAATCGCCTAATACAAAACAGAGAAACTTTATTCCCAAAACAGTAACATGATGTTGAGACATGATGCCACTGGTCATCATGAGAATCATTAAGTCAAAGGCAGGTCTCTTCTGCCTTTGCTGACATAGCATGTAGTGAATGATGTGGAGGATCTCAGAGTAGCAGCTGGCCGGTTCAGCATGGCAATGGTGTCATCCTATAAGATTCTTCCCATTATATGCTTTAGATACTTTATATTCTGCTTAGCACCTGGCTGAAATGTCACAGTGCTGTGTAGAGTAGGGGCATTAATGAGGGATGCAACATTTGGCTCTCGTACATTTTTCAAGCCAGATTTGGGGATTGTTCTTTAGATATAAGTTAGGAAGACGGTCAAGAACTGATGCTGTCCCTGATTTTAGCTCACACGGATTTCTCTGAGATCCTCTGAAAGAGGTACCACCCAGATAATAGCCTCAAATCTTATAAGATAATCGGATTTTACTCACTAGGACCTTATGACAGGGTCAGGTCTAAGAATTCGATTAATCTAAAGGTCTTATAGTTCAGCAGACACAGATAGATCCAGGACGCAGATGTGCTTTGATTTTACTGGACTATTAAACAAAATCAAAGTAGTTACAAATATTTAATGGGAGTGTTTAATGAAACACAGGGCACATGCTTAATTATTCAGAATGGTTAAGAGTTTGACGATGCTGGATCCACACTCAGATGGAGAGGGTTCCAGGGGCATCTCTGTGGTGTCTTTCCCCCAGAGGCAGAACATGCACTCCTCAGAGCCACACAGCCATACCGTCTGTCCTTACTGAAGCTTCCAAGTGTTTTTTCATTTGATCTCATGCAACCTCTTAAGGATTAGAGTCTTAAATCACTCACTTTCAAAGGCATTCTGGAGATATAGGATGGGTGGGCCAGCATACAGATCAGTGTCAAGGGAGAAGTGAAGTGAGTTTCTTGGACCAGGCTTCTGTGTATATAGAAGGTAGATGTGAAGATGACCCAGTCGATGACCACGGGGTGGGGTACCTATGTAGGCTGTTTTCTTGATATCAAGACTCAGTAATACAAAAGCTGCAACATTATTCAGGATGACAGGACTTTGGCATAGTCTTTACGACTACATAACCATAAATAGACAGAAAAGAAAGCTGCCCATAGCAGACCAACATCCTTTACTTAAAAGATCAATTGCATAGAGTTAAGGAAAGGGATTAGATGTACCACAGTGCAGAGGAAGTAACAAAATTGATAAGATTTTGGGAAAGTATGCCAATAATACATCTTTGGTATGTTATAGTTATTAATCATATGGTTATTAATGCAATAATTACCTCTTGATTGCTTCGAGTACATATCATTCTTATGCTAGATAATTACAGTAGATACAATCTTTCTCTAAAGGGACTTTCATCTATTGTTGAAAATGTGGAAGGTGGGGGGACAAGCAAACAACAAAAGCCATGGACACAGGGAAACAAGCAACAAATACCTCAGAAAGGACACAAAGGCAGTGGTTCCACAGGGTAAGGAAAGATTCCTTACGGGTGAGAGGACTGCCACCGGAGATGCTCCTGAGGGCAAAGAAGACACATTTGACATGAGCTTTAGAAAGATACAGATTAGAGTTTCCTGTAAGAAAGGACAGTGAGCGAAGTTGCAACTCAAGGCTGCCTCACGTGCCTTTGAAGGATAGATGGAGCTCTCTGTGGCTGTGGATGGGGCTGGCGAGTTCAAATAGAACCTGGTTGGCAATCTGGGTCTGCCCCAGATTGCCAGCTAAGAACACTGGATCACATGCAGGCATAGTGAGTTTAGTGAGCATTGTCACCCTCAACCAGGCACCGAGCTAGGCTCCTCGTTATTGAAACCCACAGTTTGGCTGGAACAGAACACCTGTTCGAGTGTGCCTTAAATCTGCTTTAAGCTTCCAGGGAAATTAGCATGCAAAAGCCATCCGTGACCCAGTGTCTCTAACTAGGGCTAAGTAAGGGACCCAAGGAGGCAAATATACCCTTCTTAGGATGATGTACACACATCGAGAAACTCTTGCAAGGTGGCGATAAAGATTTTAATCTGTGTCCTGGCGTTTTCTAGATTATTGGAAAGTCAGAAAAAAAATAGTGTTACACAGGTTCCTGTGAAGTCTTTATCGTGTGTGATTTGAAGAGTGAGTGTTGCTAAATTATCCTCCTGTAATAACTAAATTATCCCAAGAGGCGGTAATGCTTTGAGAAGTGCAGGTATGAGGTCTGCAGTGGTCCTGGTGGGTAGATTGATGGTGACAGAATCTTAGCTGCACTGACCGCTGTAAGCTGGCAATAGGCCAGGATTTCTCATTTTCCTGTGCATGGTGCGTGATTGTTTGTGCATATGCTATAAATGTCTACTTTAAAGGAGGTCAGTGGGCACTGTGACCTAGATAAAAGGAAGTATTTGAACAAGATCCATTCAGTTAATGCTATTTTTTTTGAGCAACTGCTAAGTTAAAATGCTACAATTTCATTTGTTAAAAGCCTTTTATTGGATATTGGGTATTTTGCAAACAAATTCTCTAACCCTGTGAGTAGGTTTGCTTTAAGAGAGGCGAGACTGAAGGAAAATGCTAAGTGTCAGCAGGGAGAATGTGTGAGTGGCATAAAGGAGGTGTGGGGTAGATTGGGGTTAGGACAAGCAAAAGTGTGAGGGTGAGTGTTGTGTCCATAAGGGCAAACACCTTACAATGTATTTGCGCAGAATGTTGGGATGCTTGTGTCTGTTTAACTGAGCGGGGAACAATTGTGTGGTGAAAAGGCAAAGAGGATCCTGTACTGCCTGAGTGATAGGAAGGAGTGGCTTCGTCTCAAATGCAGATGGACATGAGATGAACTGATTTCAGGACAAATATTAGGGGCTTTCTTTGGATCACATAAAGTTTGAGAATTTGGGGGTTGGGGATTTAGCTCAGTGGTAGAGCACTTGCCTAGCAAGTGCAAGACCCTGGGTTCGGTCCCCAGCTCCATAAATAAATAAATAAATAAAAAATAAAAAAAAAGAAAGAAAGAAAGAAAAAAAAAGAAAAGTTTGAGAATTTGAGTTGTCAATAATGTAGAATTCGGTGAAAATATTTCCACATCTATCTTTCATCTGTCTGTCTATCCATATGTATGTACAAACATATGTATACACAAAAATGTGTATATACTTATATATTTGTACATATATTACTTATATATGTGTACATGTGCATATATATATGTGTGTATATATATATATATATATATATATATGGTTTAAACTTACCAAATAGTATAGACAGAAAACATAAGCATAAGCATTTTTAGCTGCCGTCTGGGATGTTGCGATCTCTTTGAGTTACAGAAGTTGAAGGAGGCGCAGCCCCAGTGGTGTGCCAAACAGGAAGAGGGTTGGCAGCGGTGCTCCACCAGCACAGAAGAGGATTTGATCACTAGAATCATTTATGATCTCCATCCCATCTTAACAAAAAGATTATTTCCCTTGTACTTGTGTGGACAATGTATTATCTTCTCACCTACATTCTAGCACAGACCACACTTAGCACACCATCTGCTCTCTGCTCACTGCTCACTCTGGTTCCAAGACAACACGGGAGGAGCTAGAGGAACAACATCCAGAGTGGCCGTACATACTGCACATGTATGCTCAGTCTGGGACCAAGGTAGACAAGCAGGTAGGATGCTACTCAGGGCTGGAAACAGCCGTGAGTGAGAACTGGACAGAACAGTCTTCAGTGTGGAAGTTGAAGAGAAAATAGAGAGGTTTTGAAAATGATGGCTGTAGATATTCATCTATTACCCATAAGAGATTCTGTGAAATGGGGAAATTGGTACTAGCCGAAAAGGAAGTGGGGACTCCTTTTTATAAAGATGAGAGAAAGATGCTAGAAATATACTTTCCTAGGGATTAAAATGTGATCAGTGCACATAGATAACAGCATCGTATTTAATATTTTATAAACCATGTGGAGCAGCTGAGATGAGATTACCATCATATTATTCTTTCGTTACAGAAAAATCAGGCTCAGGAGCTTAAAGTCATCTGCTCAATACCAATAGCAGATGGGATTTAAGGCTGAGTCCTGAAAACTCGAGTTTAAGGTTCTCACAGTGAAGAGTCTACCCATGTGGTTTTGGAAATAACTTAAAGTTTTAGAACTCTCTAGAAATGTCACTAAGCAATTACTGTTGGAGAGTCCTTTTCTCTCAGGGAACTCACACTTCTCAGCAATTTCTCCTGAACTCGATGCACTTTTGCACTAAGTGTGGGGAATTTGGGGCACTGGGAAGGAACTAAAACTTAGCACCCACAGCAGTGAAAGTTCTTCCAAATAGCGTCTATCGATCAAGGCTTCAGGTTGACTACCTCATGCTGGAGTGTAGGAGTCAAGTTTCAGATACCAATGGTTATGGATGTGGTGTCTCCTTTCCCTTCCCCTAGAATAGCATTGGTCTCTGCTACCGACATCTTGGTACATTCGCATGCTATCTACTTAAGTGTCATGCATACTCACTGGTCTCTGTACACAGGGCTCCAATCATGTTCTCCTAGGTCTTCAGGGCTACTGGACTCCCAGTTGGGACATTGCTGTTCTTTATAAGGACTACATTTAAGTACACATTCTTTAGACACAGCCCTTCAGCTCCAGAATGGGAAGCCTGTGCTCCCCCTTGCCATTCCTCCGGCGGGGTATCTTTCTTCTATCACTGATGGCTCCTAATAGAAACTTCTCTGAAGAATCCATCACCATGGTCTTCGGCCTTAGGTATTTTCCTACTGATATATCTTGTAGAAAACCTCCTCCACCATACAAGTCAGTATGACTCTATGGAACATCTAGAATGTTCTTGATACACATTTTCTAGATGTCTACTGCCTTAACCTAGACATTGTGCAATGATCCATCTTCCATTGGATCCATCTATGCATATTGCCAAAGACCCAATTCTTCAGCAATATAGTTCTCAGTGGCAGAGGCTGTGTGTATATGCCTTCCTAATTGCCACTTTTCTTTCCAGCATGGTCCTCAGCTAAAAGCACTGTTCCACCAAATGTGTTTTAATTAATTAAATAAATGAGGTGTTCTTTTATATCATGAAGAGTAGCACTAGGCCATTTAATTTATGTCAGACAGGGAAAAAAAAGAGTAAAGTACCCAGATTCAAGACAGTCTTATATGCAGAATTAATTAATTAGGCAAATCAAGTCTAAAGCTTCAGAAACCAACTAGTGCAATTCATTTTCCTCTTGAGTTGGGGAAGCATAAATTTGAATAATTTATGTGTATACTTTGAAAATCTGACATCATTATTACCCATGCTTTTAACTCAGAATTGTATTGTTATGGTTATTAAAATTTGCTGACATCATGAACATTTATTTGTGAGTACACTTAGTAGATAAACTTACGTGGTCAGTAAGAAAGCATGGAACTATCAATGAGAAAAACATCTATACAAACCTAGACCCCTCAGCCTTTCGGTCTCACAATGTAAAAAGGAAGTTCTGCTATTGCTATTATGGTTGTTAGTTTATGTTGTTATGAGACAGGGTATCGCTATACAGCCTTGGCTAGCCTGAGATCTATGGAGACCAGGCTGACCATGAACTTACAGGGATCTGCCTGCCTCTGCCTCTGAAGTGTTGGGATTAAAGGTGTGCAGCACAATACCTAGCCAAGTACTATTAAAACAAATGTCGGCCGAACATTTTTAAATGACTAATAAATACATCGAAAGTTATAAAGCCCTCTGCAGATTGTCCTGAAGTCGACCTTTGTGGATTCTATTTAAATTTAAATTATGTTTGGTCAATATCCCTGGGAAGCCTGCTTTCCTTTTATTGAAAAGAAATAGAGGAGGAATGGATCTAGTGGGGAGGGAGGGTAGGGGTAGGGCTGAGAGGATTGGAGGTAGGGGAAACTATGGTAAGGATGCAATGTAAGTAAAGAATAAAATTTTAAAATTTAATGATGAAGAGATAGCTTACCAGTTAAGAGTTAATGCTGCTCTTGAAGAGGACCGAAGTTTGGTTCCTAACACACTTATAGGAACACACGCCACGTATAAGTCCAGCTGCACATACTCAATACTGTCCTCAGTGGTTACCCAATCACATACATGCACACACAACTGAAAAGAAATATTAAAACCTATACAGTAAGGGTTGGAGGCAAGAAAGGGAAGGGAGAAAAACAAATTATAATCTCAAAAAAAGTGAAAAGAGCCTTAAAACTAAAGTAAATAAATTTTTAAAATTTAATTGGTAAAGCATTTCAAGGAATGCAGTTTAGTCACAAATAATCACTAATCAATGCATCTTCACTCATAATTTCTGTGTCTAGGAAATAATACTGGATAATAAATTGAGGTGTACGAGTTTTAACTATGAAGACGTTTAGCTCATAGTCATATAATCGAACAACGGGGGAATGGTGTTAATAATTAATTGTGGAGGATTAGTTAAATAACAATGTATGGCTGTACAGTGGGATCCTATGTAGGCACTGGCACAGTATTATTAGAATTTATTTATTTACTTCCATCTCTATTAGAGTATTGCTATCAATAAAATCAGGATATACAAATAGTCGTGGCATGCAGCTGATGTTTCAACATGTATACAACGATATAATTACGATTAAGCTAAAAGTCTAATAACACAACTATTACATCACTTAGAGGGAGAGAGAGAAATGGAGAGAAACAGAGAGAGAGAAGAACATATAGAATGTACCTTCTCACCAATTTTCAGGCATAAAGAACTTACTATTTATTCATTAAGCGACACAGTAAAGGAGTGGGGCACAGAGACCTTTGGTCAGTTTAAGCTCTGCCACACACTCTCTGAGTGACCCGGAAAACTGCTTAATCTTCAAAGATTTTGTTCCTTCATCTGTCAGTGCAGATGATAGGGCCTGAGCACAGGCCTACGATGAGCTGAGTCACCGTGCTGCCTCGGTCAGTATTGATTTGCTCCTACAAGTTTAAAAGGGGGTGTGGGACACAGTAGTTACCCAGGCTCTCTACTGTCAAAGTGGGAAAAAGATAACAATGTAAGACGGTAACTAGAAAAATCTGAGCCTCGCATCCAAATCATTTCCTTTTGTACTTCCGCATGGTGAGTTCTTTTGCTGTTCTGTGGCACTGGGAGAAATGTGGGTCCACGGTAGTATTAAACTCAGTCATTGTGAATCCGTCGCACAGTGGCTCTCAGACTACTCAGTTGTTCTCATTACAAACGTCAGCATCGACTTAAGTAGGTCAGCACCACAATGGCTAGCAGTGGTAGGGGCTCGATTCAGAGACCCCTTATCTTCTGTTCTGTCTTCTGCTCTTCCACAAGTGGGGTCTGCCGTGAGCACACTCAGTAAGTGGTTATACCTTTTAGATCCTTTGCTGTTGGTGTTGGCTATAAAGTCCAAGAAAGCCCGGAGGATGCTTTCTGACCCAGAGGAGCTTTGCTTCCTCCAGAGAGAAAGTCCACGCTGGTGAATAGAGAAGGGTTTCTCAGGAGGCGCCCTGGTGCTTGCAGGATGTCCCTGTTTGGGAACCTTCTTTACTTCAACGCTCCATTCTCACCTTGATAATTTAGTGTATTAATCTCTAACCTGTCTTCTTTGATTATTTTATACACTTCAGAGTTTTAAAATAAAACCACAATGTA
Organism: Rattus rattus; assembly: GCF_011064425.1. Lineage (NCBI taxonomy): Eukaryota > Metazoa > Chordata > Mammalia > Rodentia > Muridae > Rattus > Rattus rattus. Next base: position 10,089,318 of record NC_046157.1, read on the forward strand.
TAAATAGCCCTCGACCATAGTTTTTCATGCCATATTATTCTGTGACCATTTCTCCATGTTTCATTTTCTTCAGAGACGTGGCTAACACACACGCAGTATTATGTGGTAGGACCTTCATTTTTATTGGTCTTTTGAGACAGAACAAGGGTTCTCTGTGTACCTTGGCGTTGAGTTCCAGGACTTCGGCTGTCCTGGAACTCGCTCGCTGTGTAGACCAAGTTGGCATCACGGGCCTCTGCCTTCTGAGTGCTGGGATTTTTGAACCCCTTCAATTTACTATTGCTATGTACCTCATTCTCCCACTAGGCTGCATATTGCATGCAATGAAATCTATTTTAGATTCATTATTCAAGTTAGCTTAAGCAAGGAACAATGATCATATTCTTGTGCTGTGGGAGATAAGCTCTAAATGGAACCTTTCTCTGAGCAAAGGAATTCCAGAAACCATGGTTGGCTTACAACAGATGCTACAGAATCAGCAGTGACCAGTTGAGGCTGGTGGAACAGGAAGCGTGTTTTATCTGGAACAGTACCCCACATAGACTGTCTTCAAAGTGTTTTCATTGGCTATATAATGAACAAGACAGGAAGTTCCCATCATGCAATGCTTCTGCTCTTGAAGGAGGGGTGCAGAATACGGGAAACGGCTGTCTTGCTATGTCTCTACAAGTTTATCTGAACAAAAAAGTCCAGTTCAGAAAGTTCTGATTTATAGTGGGATAAAGATGATTAAATAAATATATTACGACACTCTCAGTCGTATTCTTTTTATTTGGTCACCTTTGTAAATGGCTTTAAGCTTTCTCTCTAGTCTTAATGTGGGCATTCCGCCCTGGCCTAGGAAGATCCCTAGCCTGGCTATTGGAGGGAACCTTGAGAGTAAGCAGTTGAGTAAGCTCCTTGTGAAACCAATGAAAGATGATGTTCAGGGTGAGAAATTGCTTCCTTCTGAACTCAGAATTCCAGGCGGGTGCTGACCCAGTGCCTTCTCCACCACCAGCTTCATGACTTGCTTGGCTCGTGATTGTTGATCTATTTCTCAGATTCAATTGATTATCACACCCCTTCCAGACCCTCCACCTAAAACGCTATGTTCTGAATTCCAATGATATTTTAATACTCTGCAGGTTTTCTTTAGACCCATTAGCGCACACGATCATTAAACTTCTCCCTAAGGCATGCTTTGGATTCCCTTCACATTTGAGAAAACTCAAGTAGAGGGGTTTTAATTGTTAGATGACCTCAGGCAGCTGGTAAGCTGTGGAGCCTGGATTCGAGCCCAGCTGACCCCAACGCTCTCTCTACCTCTGCCGTGCTGCTCCCTGAAAAAAATATTGATTGCCCCCAAATGAATCAATTTATGTCTTCACTGTTCCTTGTCCATTATCTTGTGAAAGGGTTGGCTTAATTAATTCTCCTAACATTTGTGTCTTCAAATTGTAGGTGAGTGATCTGTACACTTAACCCACACATTGTGCTTAAATCAAAAGTGCAGACATCTTTCAGGCTCCGAGAAAGAAAGCTCAGCTCTCTGGCTTTGCCACTCCACCCTGCAGCTGACAGAAGAGACTACAGCAATGGGAAACATAAAAAAATTAAAATCTATCAATGATGGAAAACTCCACTCACTACAAATATGAACAATACCACAAAGCACAGTGAAGATGTATCCTAGGAGAGACAATCGAACCATTTTCATTTTTGAGAATTACACATATGAGAACTGTATTTATTATCATTTCACCCTCAAAACTTTTCTCCCTCTAACTTCTTCCAATCTCTTTCATTCTCTATCAAGTTCATATGCACTTATTCTTTAATTATTACTGTTTTAGAGATATTTACATACATATGTAATTACATGTAAATGTATATATATTTATAGTATATAATTGTTCTATATTTATATTTTATATATTTAACTTGTTTTATATATTACATATAGTCTATTTTATACATAAATATAGAAAATATATTAAATATTTGTAGAAATAAATATTTACATTACATAATTTATATATTTAAATGCTATGCTTTATATTATATAAATAATATATATTATATATAAATTTAGAAAATATATTACATGTTATATATATTGAATATTTATTTATATTTATTTGTATTTGTCTTCTGTATACTCTCACCTTGGTATCATATCACCCTTGGGATGTGATAACCTATCATATTTTTGTAGACCTACTGCTCTCCCACTCTCAGCAGCCATTGATTCCCTCGAGCTTTTCATCTAGGGGTGGAGCTTTGTGAAATTTTCTCCACCCTCACTAGCATGCCACACGTTGCCATTGCTCGGATCTTATGGAGGGGACCATATTGTTGAGGTTTCCTGTGCAGACCCCTGGTCATATATGGAAGACACTCTCTGGAAGGAAATATTCTGATCGTCTGGCTCGTACACTCTTTCTGCTCCTGTTCCCTGAGCCTTCAAGATTGTGTTGTAGATGGTTAGTATAACATGGAAGGGTTTCATTCGGCTTGGTTTGTGCCTGACTGGGTTTAAGCCTAAGGGTTAGGTCAGGTCAGGGTGCACACTGTCTTGGTTAGCATTCTTGAACCATTCTCTCTCCAAACCTAAAATATAATTAGTCCCACTTCTCCTCTGTCTTCCATATCCTTAGACTTTTGCTTGAACATTCACATTTCAGCCAAGCCAAGTTGTCCAGTCTATCTGCAAGTGAAGACTTAGTTCTCAGAGGACTGGTTGGTTTCTTGGAAGCGTTATGCTTATCTAAGACATATCATTCTGCAATATGCTCGTATCATTTACATAACAGGTTTGTGACTTCTTGGCTCGCAAACAAATTTCATAACTCGTTGTGCAAAAGTCCTTTCCCAGCACACATTGTCTGTCCTCATCTCTCCAAAGGAGCTTTAGTTTTTATTTTCTGAAGGAACGATATATATTAAAGGGCAGCAAAGTAAGTTACCAATTTGACTTTCTAAATATCATGTAAAATTTCTCCCTGGTATTCATTTTGGTCTTTTTCTGACTTTTGATGCTTTTTGAGATTTTCCAAAAATCAGATTTTGATATATTTTCTGTGTGAAACAGATTTTTCCATAATGGAATGTTCTGAGGAAAGGGAAGTCTGTGATGGTGTGGGTGCTCAAAGAACAGCATTTCCTATCCTCAATACTTTTGTGAGCATAATACTTTTGCTCCTTAGATAGTCCTTATGTAATTCTCTTTGAAGAAAATTACAAAATATAATAAAGAAGAAAAAAATCTATCTTCCCACCACCCAGAGAAGACTAGCATCATCACTTCGATGAATGTAATAGTGTTTTCCCTATGTGTTTGTAGTTTATCTTTATAACCCCAATGTTATGCTATGTGGTATATTCTATTTTGTTGCTTGATTAAAAATAGAAGTATATTGGGGTCCTTTTGAGAATTTGTATACTGTCCATTACAATGGCTATATAATATTCCACCGACACTAACTTTGGATAGATTTCATTTTCTGTTAGTAAATTATTATGAATGAGACATTATTGCCTATAGTAAAGGAAAGTGGAATAAAGGCCATACTTGGGCTTACCATGGGAGTGTGGTAAGTTAAAAACATACCTGTAGACAAAATTTGTTTCAAGGGATTCCTCTCTCTTTCATGAACTCAATTATCTCTAAATAGCTTATGAAGATGTAATGGATTAACATATTTCTTTTTATTTATTGTAAGTCTTAGACCTATGGTTAAGAAAGACTTTTAGTAAATCAACCTAGCAATCGTTGAGACAGCTGATAACTGGGATGCTAAACCAGAATGGGCAAGGTTTCCCTGGTTTAAAGATTCTATGGCCACAGCTACCTGGAGGACGGTTAGTTTGATTACTGTCCAGCATTTTCTAATAAGCCCATCTCCTGACAAAGTTTTGGAAGAATGAGTCAGAGACTGGGGTCTAATACAGGGTGTTTGGAGCCTCACATTGCCTAGTCAGGTTGGAAAGAGAGAAAAATCTTAAACAGCACAAAGCAAGAGCAGACCCAAGTGTTAGAGAAAACAGAGGCAAACTTTTCTCCTAGCTAATACATTTTGGAGACATGCCCAGTCATTATTACAGCTTACTAAACAACAGTGGCAACACTGATCAGGCTGTGTAAAAAGGGCTTTGACTGGCCTTCTCATTCTTACCTCTGTTCCCTCTTGATCAGTGTTTGAATGACTACACACATTTACAGAAAGGCTGACCCAAACCAAATACCATTTCTCCCCAGTGTTCTTGCTCAGACATATACAAGCAGGGGAACATTGACCTGTGACTGTCTTGGGCAGGTATTTTAACTTTCTGGGCACATTTATTGGGCACTGTGGCTGCCACTGCTCCCTGCTTCGTGTTCATAGCGGGTCACCCATCGAAACGTAACGTTCCTTACTCTCTTACTCTGGCCATGTTTATGTACACGATACTTAAATATTTGTGTTTCTTATGTTTTTTTTTTTTTTTTTTTTTTTTTGCTGTTATTTAGATGAAGTCCAGCCTTGAACTTGCTATGTGTTCCAGGCTTGTCTTGAACTACTAACCTTCGTGCACCATTTTCCTGAATGCTCCATAGAAGACCATAGAGTTGTATTGTTGTTGTTGTTTTGTTTTTGCTTATTGGGGGCAAAAAGAAGAGGAGATGTCGCTCTTGCTCATGTCTGTCTGCTGTTGACAATCAAATGTAAAACTATTTTGGCTTTTTTTTTCTTTAACGTTCCGAACTATCTACTTTCCTTAAGTCATCTTAGAGCGAGTCTGAAAGGCTCTTCTCATGCAGAATGACTTTCATCTCGGTACTTATTATCTCAAGGAGCCGTCTGTGTTGCTCTAGATCCCTGGTCTTTTCTTTCCCTGGGTGGAACTTTCTAGACTCCTTTCAATGTCTTGGCATCTTGTAGAACAGGTTGGCTTTCCAGGTGTTAACCTCTTCTAGCAGGCAGAGCAGAAGTATGAAAATTGGCCTTGAAATGATACTATTGTCAGGTGACCTTCTAGCTAATTAGTCTAAAGTGTGACCTTGCTTAGCGTTTGACGTATAATGAATTTCATGTGCGTTTCACTACTTCTCCAACACATTTTCAGTGACAATGCCCAACAGTGAGATGTTAATTGTTAAAACTCTAGGGCAGTGGTTCTCAACATGTATGTCCCAACTCCCTTGAGGGCCGCATATCAGATATTCTATATATTAGATATGTACAGTACAATTGATAACTGTAGCAAAATTATACTTCTGAAGTAGCAATGAAATAATTTTATGGTTATAAAACATAAAGAACTAACTGTATTCAAGGGTCACAGCATTAGGAAGGTTGAGAACCACTGCTCTCTGGTTCTCTGCATTATCCACAGTCCTCATGTGCTTGTTGGGAGAGTGTCCATTGGCTTCAGGATAAGCTTCTTTCCTGCCCCTTCTGTCACTAGAACTGCTCTCAGGAAAGGCACTGAGATTGTCATTCGGTGGCTTCAGGTTGAAGCAAGTGTTTTCTTGTTCTGTCTGTCTCTGGCGGCACAAGCTACCTCTGGGGTATCCTCTGTGACCGTGTATACTGTGCTGCACACAGGTTCTGACTTCTGTAGGTATTCCTGACGGCCAAAACAGGCTTAGGTCTTTCCCTCACCAAACCTTACTGTTCACAGAGCCCAGGCTTGGGCAAAGACAAAGAACTTGTTGATACAACCTATTGGTACCTGGCAAACAATAGAAATTGGTCTTCTACATTGCTGTTCATGACAGGCTACTGGAAACAGCAAGCTGGATGTTGGACCTAGAAGAAAGACCTCAAATCTCTCGTCATGTCAGTCTGACTCGAGGAGAGATATTCTCTAGTCTTCTTTGCATTTTCTGTCTTTCTTTGTTTTAATTAGAAGGATTTTGCTGTCTTGCACACACTGATCTATACTCTTGGACTCTGGTCATCCTACCCATGCAGTCTCCTATGAGCTGAAACGACAAGTTGAAACTGCCCAAGGCATGAACAGTCCTTCAAATTTTCTGTCATATATTCATCAGTTTGAAGACATCACTTATGTAGTCATTTGTTCAGCTGATACATAAGGAATGCATCTGACATGCTCCACTTGATGCTAAAAATACCAGAGTACCAATAAAACACGGCTAACATCATCAAGGACTGTATTAGAGGAGAGAATATAAAAGCTAAGACCAATGAATGGGGAGCTACAGTACAAGTCAGGAGTTCTGAAGGGCTCGCCATAGTCTATGGGAAGATATGGTTGAGTGAAAACTAACGCGTGAGATGGAGATTAGTTGAGGGAAGCTTGTTTCTGTTCTCGGTGCTCTATGTAGAGCAAAGGGAATCATGGGAGAAAGGAAATGAGAAGGCTGGTGAGTAAGTAGGACTCACAATGTAGTTTAAGAAAGAAGGAATGAATTTTACTGAGGACAGAAGAGATGGGAGGAGAAAGGGTAGAGGAGAGACAGTGAGACAGGACTCTACAGAAGGTACCTGCTCAGACCATGGGCTTACCATTCTCTGGAGTTTGGATTTATTCAAGTACAGCAAGGAGGTTAAGAGGGACACATCTGTACATCCAAATAAAATGAAGGGACACCTTCTTAGATTTTTTTTTTTCCTGGTGCTGTGACAATCCATGACCAAAGCAACCTCCTGGGGAAAGGATCCTGGCTCAAACCTCACCACAGTCAGTCAATCCTATTGGGCAGGGATGTCAGGGCATCTGGAGCTTAAAGCTGCTGTTAAAATGCATCCACAGTCAAGAAACAAGAGAGCGAGGAATATCTGTGTCATCCTTAGGGTTTTCTTGTTGTGAACAGACACCACCACCAAGGCAAGTCTAATAAAGGACAACATTTAATTGGGACTGGCTTACAGATTCAAAGGTTCAGTTCATTATCATCAAGGTGGACTCATGGCAGCCCAGGTAGGTGTGGTGCAGGAGGAGCTGAGAGTTCTATGCCTTCATCTGAAAGCTGCTAAGATAAGACTGAATCTCTCAGGCAAGTAGGAGGAAGGTCTCAAAGCCCACACCCACAGTGGGACTCTTCCTCCAACAAGGCCACACCTACTCAAACAAAGCCACACCTCTCCCTGGGCAAGCATTTTCAAACCATTAAAGTTTGCTAGTGTTTGCTCACTTTCTTTATTTCATATAGTCCAGGATTCCCATCAAGAGTCCTGCCCTTGATCAAGATTCATGTTCTCACATCAGGTTACTAAAGACAATCTTTGTAGGTATGACCTTAGGTCTATCTCCCAGGTAGCTCTAGATTTTATTAAGTTGACAGTTATCACTACTAACCACCACAGGTGACAATTAAATAGTCAATCAGTGACCTCTATGACATTAACTACCAGCTACTGCTATGTGAATGGAGCAAAGTAAAAAGTTTAGTAGGCACTGAGGGATTGGAAGGTGTTAGGTTTAAAACCTAGGACAAATGGTTGAGTGCTTATTTAACATATCAAAACAGGAACCTGTCCTCCAAGTTCTCCCTGTAACATCTCAGTCCCCACCTGTTACAGAGCTCTCCTGGCTGGCATAACCCACCCCTACCTGAAACTCTCCAGGGGGCTGAGCCCACCTTGATGATAATGAACTGAACCTCTGAACCTGTAAGCCAGTCCCAATTAAATGTTGTCCTTTATTAGACTTGCCTTGGTGATGGTGTCTGTTCACAACAACCATTTTGGTTACCTGCTTTCTTCATACCCCTTGGTCCTTCTGATGCTGCACCTGGTTCCTGTCTCCTTTTCAACCTCCTCCCCACATGACACAATTCTGTCTGCTTCTGTCCACTCTCAACTCTCCCACATATCCCTGCCTCTGGCCATGCTTGCCCACATGCTTCTCCTCCATCAGACCTAGGAACAGTCATGTTTCTTTTCTTTTCCTTTCTCTTTCTTCGATTAATTCAGAAGGCAGTGAGAGTGTTTGATTGGTAAGGATTGAACAAGAAAAGTGAATCAAAGAGTTTTCTGACAAGGGGAATTTTACTATTGTGATATATTTCCCTGGATTCTGACTAGAGACCAATACATTTATGGATGAGGTAAACGCATGCTAAGTTTATTTTTGGCTGTGATGAGTTAGAAGTTCCTGTGAATCAAGATAACTGGTTAACAGCTGTAGACATGATCTGCAGCCTGAACAACTGAGCTGATGGCAGATAGAAGAGGGGAAATCGGGTAGCTGAGAGGTTGCATTTGAGCAAGAGAGACTGGGCCTCCTGAGGTGTAAGTCACTTCATCTACAGCCCAGGAGAGACGCCTTCAGTATTACTTCCTATTTTCACCACCGTGACAAAGCACCTGTGTAACGCAAGTTGAGCAAGGACTGATTAATTTATGCTCATGGTTTGAGAAGGGCTCAATCCATAATGATCAAGAAAGTATGGTAGAGTTTATGGCAGTTGTGATGGACAGATCAGAATCTGAAGCTACTTATTTATACCTCAGTGGATCAGAGAACTGAGAGCTTGGGCTGGATCTGTGATCTGGACTAGCACCACCCCTCAGAAGCCCATTACCTCCAGCTAGGCCCTACATCTTACAGCTATACAGCTTTAATTCGTACAGGTCGAAGAACAAGTGTTCGAACACACAAGGCTCTGTGAGGGCGTTTTATGCTTATGTGCCTATGGAAGAAACTATAGCCCACGTGTAAGGAAACAACCCGTAACCCCGCTGTAAGGAGCAGGGGAGATGTGAAATTCTGGATGGCTGTGCACCAGACAGGAGTGTCAAAGAGCTCGGAGACACAAGGAGTGGACAGTGCCCATATTGCCTCGGTCTCAGTAAGAACTTTGTTGAGCAGATGTACAATGACCAGGAAGCAGCTTGCTGTATGTTACAGAGACAACAAAGCAGGACAATCAGTAATGATCACACTTTTTTTTTTTCCCTTTATGACAAGGTTGGCCATGAAAAGCAAGAACTTCAGTAATTCCCCTTATGCTTTCCAAGGTCAAATGAAATCCCTGTGCTCTTTGCTCCTGTCAACATCGGTAAATTTTCCTTCTTCTCTAACAAATGTCTCCATTGTTCCTCTGATAACAGGGTCAGTGGTCCCTTGTCACCCCTGTGATACTACCTTTAAAAAAGAGACCTGTCACCTCACCAAGTGGTGGAACAGAATGTTCACAGAAACCGAAGAGTTTGGAAAGTATCTACTGAAAAGCAGGAAGAGTCTCTTGGCTAATTCACTGAAGTATTTATCCCTGTGCCTGACATACATTGGGTGCCCCTGACAGGAAACAATGATGTAAATGGGATTTTAAGCAGGGTCTAGGAAAGAGCTCACAGTTTGCTTCTGAAGTCAAAGAGCAGAACTAAGTGCTGACTCAAGGAGGAAGGAGTTACTGCAGACAACAGGTTTTTCTTGCTTCAGAGGCTAGCTAAACCTTCTTAGGAATCCTAGGCTGTGAACAGGAAAGAGGGGCCTGGAGCCCTGCTATAACCTCTAATTTGCTTTGTCACTACCCTGTTCTCAGCTCAGGACCTGCCTTCTTATTTTTAAAGTGACTAATGGTGCTTGTGAAAATGTGTGTCAGGGCCTTGGGTGTCTGTCATGTGGTACTGAGTGAACATGGCTTTTGAAAACAGAAATACTGCTTCCAGGAAGCCATTCGTGTGGCAGGCATCCTTGACCTTGGGGAAGTGGCGTGGGTGGATTTACTCTGTGATAATTTGTCAGCCCATCCACATACACACTGTACTTCAGTGAAACATTTTCTTCACAAAAATCTTCATTAATGAACAATAAACTACAGTTTATGTATCTCTCAAGATCTCGTAGACTAGCTTTTCCTAGTGTATATTAATTACTTCACCTCTTATACTCTCTTTGAAATTTTATTTCAGTGAAATGTTGTACTATCAATATTGAATAAAGGATTTAACCTGGATTTTTTGAATCTGAATGTGAGACATCATTGACTTAAAATGGAGGCTGGCCCCTGAGAGTATGTGGTCATCGAAAGGCTGTTCCTCTTTCTGTCTGGTCTGAGCTGGACAGGAATGTGGGAATCTTTGCTGGATAATAATCCACACACTTCTCTATGATGTCCTAGTAACTAATCGGACCTGAGATTTAGTCTAATTTCTAACTACTGTATTCCTTTTCATTCAAATCAACAAATTCAAAGTTAGGGCTCCTGTTGTGTTTGAAGAGAGTAGAAAAGCTGCCTTGAGATCGGAGTTATTAGTCTTGGCTGCCTGTTTGGGTCTCTCGGCTCCCTTTTCACTAATGCATAAAGACCTGAGTCCTATCCTCAGTCTGAAGCACACCAGAACCAACGTCCTCTTCTAGGCTGGTTTCTTGCATATGGCTTTTAATCTGCATTCTTTCCTATCTCCCTTTTGTGTGTGCAGGATGAGAAGAAGTCTGGTGATTGACTCATGCTGGACTATGGTTCTTCCCACAATGCTTCACAAATGGCTAAACCAGCTCAAAACAGGACACGGTTACTGCCCGAGTGAAGTTTCCCAACTCCATTCCTGGGTTATTGATGGGCCTCTTTCTACACTGTGTTCCAGATCTTTTCTGCCAAATGCCCTCTGTCTAAAATGTCCCTCTGTAGGGTTATATGAACATCTACTTCTAGAGTTTATATTTATGGGTTTATGAAGTCAAGAACTGGAGATACCTCAGTCTGTAAGTGAAATAGATTAAATAAACACACAGTCAAGAAAGGGTTTGTTGGCTTGGAAAGAAAGATGTGAGAAATGGATAGATGATGTCATGCTGGAGTGAACACAAATGGAACTTACTTCTCTATGACCTCTACATCTTTAATTTAATGAAATCCTTGAGGCAGATGGAGTCATTATAGTGCCGACCTTGACTATGTTTGCATTTCTGGGAGGAAATTTTCCCTGCAGATATGGAGGATTGAATTTAAACACAAGAGAACACAGAGGAAGTGCCAGCAGGATTTCTCACTGTTACCCACCGAAGACATTTTCCACCAAGCATAACTAGTTCACCGAGGACAGTGCTCAGAGCTGGTCAGCTGACATGTGGCTTACTCATACTATATTATCTGCTCTCCTTGACACATGCATTCTCATACCTCACGACTCTGTCTGGAATGTCATCAGCCTATCTAATGTGTGGTTAGCTTTGAGGTGCCTTTCTCCACATGTCTCTTTCTCTCTCCCCACCCACCAGCTATCCTCTCTCCCTTTCCAGCATACATCATGGATAAACTGCCACCACGGCTCAATCATCAAAGCTGTTACTACTTGCGAACACCCTTTCACTTCTACTAGTCTGTGATCTACTGTAGATCGGAGCCAGCCTGTAGCATGAGATTCTGTGTAGGAAAGGTTTCACACTATTCAGTTCATAGGTAGTCTCAGAGCACTCAACTATGCCCGTCAAAGCTCAAACATGGCAGAGAAACAAGTAGGCCAGCCACTCATCCACTAGAAAATCTGGTCCTACCCATACCAACCACTGGTCCATGAAGATAGGTGTAGTGTATATCTTGCTCTGAAGCTGCTCACAAGAGAAGACATGAAAGAGAATGGTAGAACATGGTGATCAATACCAAAGTGCTAATCAAGATTAAAAGAGAGGGGAGAAGTTCTCTTAAAGATGTGTACGAAAAAGTATGTCTAAGACCAATACTCTTAACATGACTATATTTCCCTTACATAGTTTTGATGAACTCCCCCCTATGCATTGACATTTTGTAAGATGCTCAGTAGACCTCTCATTTCTTTGCTACTTTAAATGCATCAACAGATATGGAGGTGCTGGCCCATCTCTGGCTGTGCCCTTGCCAAATGTCCTGCTCTCCATTGTTGGTGTCTCTAATAGGTCAGGTCCATGTGGGTTCCCATCCTAGGCAGAGGGAAGCCAGAGAACAGTGTCCCAGAATCTCCGTGATGGTCATCCAATTTGATGACTGCCACCGTACTCTTCTCTCTAACTTTGGTCTCACAGCATTTACAAGTCTGGAGAATCCCTTTGCTATCTCTGTGGGCTTATAACTGTAAAATTCAGGGAGATCTTGTAAAGTCATTGAGCTGGAAGGAAATTTAAATATAATTCACGCTGTCGGCTTTCAAACTTGAGTGCCATTGTTCACCGACATGAAAGGGTAAGAAGAACGTTCCACAAATGATAAATGGATCTGCTTTTCCTAAAATGTGTTTGGAGACCAGAGGCTCCATTCACTCTCCCTGCAGACATCTTCTGCAGATTCCAGACACGCAATTCACCTAGACCAAGTCTGGCCCCAGCAGCAGTCCAGACAGCAGCAGTGAGGAAGTGACTTTACTGGCCCTGGTCACTGTAGATACAGTCTGTGTCCCTCGGTGGCTCTGTGTTTTTCCTCAGCCCCAACACTACCAGCTGTTCTGAGGTGAAGGCACAGATGCAGAACAGAGGGCTCATCTGACTCAGGAAGGTCTGGGAGGGATGAGACCCTCCTTCAACTCCTCCTGCCTCAGGACTCGGCATCCCTGCTAGCGTGCTATCGCTAATGCACAAAATGTGAAATTGTGAAGAATCATTTGCCAATATTCTTATCTCCACTGGCACAGAAGCGAGCTTGCCGGAGAGCTGCGAGGTGTTGGAGTATTGTTGTTTATCTGCCACACATCCCTCGGCTGCTTGCACAGAGACTCAGAAAGGCTGCACACATAAATTCACATAAATTACCTTTACAAAATGTCAAAATTAAAAGTGGAGTTTTATTTTGGGGACATGCCTGGAGAATGTTAACCCCTTCGTGTAGGTAGCTGTGCCATCAGTGGGAAAGCACAGTCGATACCTTCTAGTGCAGCACACAGCCCAGCAACAAACATTCATGTTCCCTCCCCTACCACATGCATAGCAACCGGTGAGAAATGAATCGTTCTACTTAACAAGCTAAAGACCTTTCTAAGGTCTAAGTCTGGCCACAAGAACTCTCTGGGGCATGATAGTGTTGTCCTAGGATGCCTATAATTTGAATTTTATCGTCTGCATTTAACTTTTTAAAGTTTAATAACTCACAGGTTCTCAAGAGACACATAATCCTTCTGGGCTTAGTTTTTCTCATCTATTGCTCTAATCTGTGCACTGTCAAGAATTCACATTCTGTGTCAATCCCATGTGTGTGTGTCAGTATTAGGAGTGGGATCTTCCGTAGGTAACTAGAGCATGAGGCTTTGTCTCTTGCCAATCTTATGTGATGAAAGCGCTGTGGTTAACTATTCAGGTCTTTTCCCTTTCTGTCCTTGGTACCATGTAAGGACACTGTTGGGTCCCTTCTCAAAATGTAGTACCCAATTTCTTCATCTTGGACTTGCCCCCTAGAGTGATGAGAATAGTTTCATGTTGTTTTATTTATCTAGCCTCAGGGACTTTGTTATAGCAGATTGAATAGACTAATACAGTGGGAGGTAACATTGATCAGAGTTGGTACTGGGGAAACCTGTCTTCCCAAGGTTTTAGAGACCAGTGAGGAGCCTCAACTGTTCAGTATTAAATTCACACTTAGATATTAAAGATACCCATGTCAGGGTTTTTTAAGTAAGTGTATGTAACTTTATAAGGTGTCGGTAATGGGGAGATACAGTGAGTGAGAGTTTGTTTGTGCATCTTCACCAAGAAGGTGGTCCTAAAAGGGGTAAGGGGTCTGAAAACAGATCTGCTCCAGCCTTGGGAAAAGGCCCATTAGGAAAGAGCTCTGAGTTATACCTGTCTCTGGTTAACATCAGTCTTGTGTGCTTGATCTGAACTATGACACATTTTTCTTACATACAAAGTGTTTTGTTATTTATTTGTTTATTTTTTTTTTCATTGAACTCTGGGGAGAGGAAATTTTCCCAAGACCTTTTCTGATGTTTTTGACTCAAGTCCTGGCCAAGCAAGTGTGGCTGGCAGCTCCTTTTCAGCTAATCTATTTCAGAATAGGTATTCATCCATATCTCCGAGAAACAAATGTGTCCTGGGATCCACATCCTGCCTCTGCCTTTGATTTTAGACGAGAAAGAAATGATTCTGTCAGATCATATAACTTCCATAGTGGAGAGAACCTCCAGCATGGAACAGAGTTTCTGGGATTAGAGCAAGGGGAAAACACTTTTGGGAGAACATTTCTGACTCTGAAGGTTAAGAATGTGAGGAGAACATTCAGTGGGGATGTTAACAGTGGGGTATAGAGTTGAGTCAGAGAAGCATATAATCTCAGCGGCCCAAGACCCTATTGCTCTGAGAGTCTTCACATTGCAATAACACTGCTAATAAAACCTGTGAGTTGACGCTGAAGAGATGGCTCAGTGGTGAATTGCACTTAGAATACCCTGGTGTGATTGATTCCCAATGCACACAGATAACTCGAACTAGATCTAACTAGATCTAACTAGATCTAGTTCCAGGGGTCTGATGCCTTCTTTTGGCCTTGATGGGATCTTACACACATGTGGAATGTATGCATACATGCAAGACTGCACACATATGCATAAAAATAAATGTAAATTAGTTAAATTAAAAATCATGAGTTGATGACTTGAAATACTTTGATAATTGTCCCTCTTATATATAGCAGGTTATTTGGGTATGTAACAGATTTTACTTTTTTTCTGATCTGACAAAAACATTTCAAAGCATTGTTTTTAACTTAAAATGTTATTTTTCTTTGGATATTGAAAAGAATACAAAACACGCTATAGGATCTTGAAAGCTCTCAGCACCCTGATTTTGGGGAACAAGAAAAGCTTCAGTGTACAGCGATGACTATGGCTTACTATGGAGAAACTGCTGATGAGCCCTGCTTCATGGAGCTGCGTCTCCAATCCCGTGGCTGCCAGAGAGCCTCCATTTTGCCAGGACCTTCATTTTGCCCACACTTCTTTTAAGGACTCCTTCTGTGACTCCTCCTGCTTTGTTCTTCTTTGTGTGTGGAACCTTAGACCTATACATGACAGGCAAGTTCTGAACTTTGGCTAAATGAAGCCGTGGAAAAGGAGGCCGCAGAAGAGGAGGTTGTGGAAAAGGAAAACTGTGGCTTCCCTATTCTAATCCCAGAAGCCGCATGACCTTGAGCGAGTCCTTCATCTCCGCAGTTCTGTGCCAGTGTTTACAAAATCAAAGAGTTGGAGCAGATGATAATCCTCTCGTTATAATTTATGCCCTACATGATCCTGAAATACTAGAAACAGCCACAGAGGGATAATTGAAGTTTTGAATAGAGACAGTTATACTTAGATAAAGATCTAGAAGTAACTTATCTGCATATCATATACATACATATGTACACATATATATGTGAAAATTAGCTCTGATTTTTTCTAACAACTGAGAGATTTAGAACTTTTATTATCTAACTGAAAGAAAAGTAGCATATTCTTTGGAAACTACTTGGCATTTATTCCTATATGTATTTTTTAGTTACATATACAGCAGTAAAATTACTTAATCTTCAGAAATCTCTTCTAATCCCACTCCTTCAATAAATCTGATTCATCTCTTTGCAAAGGCCAATGGCTGCTTTCCATTTTTCATTTAATTTTTTTTAAGAGGCCCATGCGGCTGCTCTACCTTTTGAGATCTTATTTTTCATGTCTGTATGTAGGTGTCTTTGACTATTAGGTGGTTAAGTAGAATAAACAAGCAATATTGGAAACTTTCTTTCTTAGGTGAGATCTTCATTGCCCAAATCCCCACATGAGAAGATTTAGCCAACAGTGGCTGCCACATCACATTTTTTTCTTAGGCTGGAGAATTTACCTCTCTATAACATTATGCTGCCTCTACTGGAGCAGTCAAAGTTGAGATAAATCCATTAGGACACATCACAGAAGGACAACCCTTTCCAGTTCTAGGCAGTGCTCCATAGGTCCACTGCCATGCAGAATTTGCACTGCAGAAGCAATGGGTCCATTTATTTAGGGAAGATTGGTTACTGGTGTTGATTTCTGTGTTCTTACTACTTTAGTGTATACAGTGTTTCTAAGCGGAGAAGAGAGGGCATTTTCTATTGACTCGGTAGTTTTCAGGGCCAAGGAACCAAATGGGGTGCTTAGATAGATTCCTACCCTCCTCTACCTTGAATGGGGAGACTTGAAGAATCTTATTCCCTGACCTTGGTGATGTCCCCAACCCACATTCCCCCCATCTATCCCCCACTCCCATGGTTGATGAGCATTCCAATGCCAGCCAAGGAGGCTGGCGGAGCTTCCAGGGTTTAAGGCTTTAAGAATGCAAATGGAGCTGAGAGTTTCCTCAGTTCCTGGATCTCACAGACAGTTCGAGAGCTAAGAGTGCTGCCTTCCCCAAGTGTTTCCAGAGAAGACAGCCTGGGGGAGAGGAAGTGGTGCTAATTAAATCCTCCCTCTGTTTTCCAGGCATAGGAGCCTTGAGCAGATGTCTGTTGTTAGTGTGTTCACAGAGTGCACAAATACAGAAGCAGGCTTCCCTTCCCTGTGACACAAACCTTCCTTCGTAAGAACTTTGGAAATGCATTTCCTTCCAACACCCACTGGAAAGGAGGTGCCAACCCGCAGGCATAGAGTACAGAACAGTTAGCAAGGCCGAAGTGCTCCTCTGGTTCTTGGTCTGTCTCTGTCTCTTTCTTTTTCTGTCTCTGTTTCTCTCTCTCCCTCCCTCCCTTCTTCTCTCTCTCCTCTCTCTTACTTCCTTCCCTCCCTCTCTCCCTTCCTCCCTTCCTCTTTCTTCCTCACCCCCTTCTGCTTCTCCATTACCTTTTATTTTCAAAGGCCAATTTCAACCTTTGTGTACCTGCCTTTATAACATTACACAAATAGTCCAGGAAGGCCTATTTGGGCAAGTTGGACTCAAAAGCATGTCCATAAGTACTGCCAAGTATGCCTTAGGTGGTCCTCCCTACTCTGAATCCTCAGAAGGATGCATGAAGAGTAAACAAGACTGTGACCATTGGAGTTTAAATCTTGGCTCGTGCCCAGACAGAACACACCAAACCAACATGGTTCTATGTGGAAAGATTTAATGAGAGAAGAGTAGAAGAAGAGAGGAAAGGCCGGCCATGGGCACGTGGGGGGTGGGGGGGTGGGGAAGGAGGATGAGAAGAGAAGGGACGGGGACAAAGAAGGCAGGAGAAGTGGAAAAGCAAGAGACGCAAGAGGGAGAGGAGAGGGCCAGCAGACCCCTTTATAGTCAGGCACAGCTGACGGTTCCCAGGCAACTGTGGGGCGGAGCATACCTGGCTGTTGCCAGGTAACTGTGGGTTGAAGCTTAGACAGATACCAACAGTGACTGCTGAGGTCTCGGAGCTGAGGATCAGCTCAGATAAAATGGAATGGGAACTGCATAAGGCAATCCACGAATTTAACCAACTGTATTTTCTACTAAATTCAACTCCCCTCAAAGTGACATCCATAGTTGCCAGAGATGGTTCTGTTTACCCCCACCACCATGACAAAACTGCTAGTAGCATCATCTTTTGCCAAAGTGCTTTGATTTGGGCAATACACGTGTGTTGCTTTAGGTGAAGAGATATGAGCAAAGTCTATTAACCTCCAATGGAGAGCACCAAACAGCTGACCAAATAGACAATTCAGTGAAGGTCTACTACCTTAGTGAAGTTTATTGGGGTGATTGCCTTTAGTAGCTTAGGGAGCTTTTACTTAACAGGAGCAGAGTTGACTCAAAGACAGCTGCATCATCAAAGCCCACCCTAGCAGGAAAGTGGATTCCTGGAACTCTCTGAACTTGCAAGTGGCTGGGCTGGCTGGAGGGTCACCTTCCTGAGCCTTTGTTCCTGCTTCTAAACCTTGGCTAGGAGCCTTGTGACTCCCATAACTTGCTGCGCTCCCTCAGCCTCAGCTGTGTGAGCTTCTCTCCTTCCTCCCACAGACAATATTTCAATTAGGAGGAAAGGGCTCTCTACAACACTGTGTGATCATGCTATTTTTACCTCCTTTGAATGTTCTGGTTTGTCTCAATTTTAAGGGTGAAAATATGCTGGCACACTAGGCTTTCCCCACCCCACTTTCTGGCATTTCACAGGAACCAAGGAAATGGAATTAAAGCTGCCTTTTAGTTGATTAAGAACATAGAGGCAGCTCTGAGACTAAGACGTCACTCCTAATGGTGACCCTAGCCATGAAGCCAGCTTCCAGGACACATTAGTAACTGGGCCTCCTGTAGGGATGATTGGATGATTGGGCAAAGTTCCTAAGCATAGGCAATGTCCCCATGTGGCTTTCTTCCTCTGCTAGAAAACTGAGCGCTAGGCCGATCAGGCAGATTTTATTCAGACCTGCATGTGCCTTCTATTTTGTCCTCATAAACAAAGCAAAGCAAAAAAGACAAGACACCTCCCAAATAGAAATCAAGTTGTTGTTTGTATTTAAACGCTAAATGGCTATTCTGTTAGCACCCAGAGACACAGAAACTGAATTGAGAGGGGTAGCCACAAAATTATGAAACTAGAACTACTTTTAACATTTTATTTTACTTTTTTTCAGTTTGAAATAGTGGCCACTTGTAGATGGATACACATAGGAAAATACATGTTTTAAAATTGCATTTCTTTTTCTATGAATGATTTTAAGACAACTGAGCAATATAATTCATAAAATTTCTTTTGCATAAAGATATTTTTAGACATATTTCTATGATAAAGTATGTTTTCATATTTTAAGAGTCGCACTGTATTTGACATTCACCTGTCCAGTTCTCTACTAGTGAAAAATACTTGTTTCATTTAAATTATTTCATATAAGTGCAAGATTGTGCAAATGTTTAATATTGGTATTTATTACATACTGCGTTTCTCTACTAGACATAATGGTGTTATCAAAGAACTTACATAATATAATACAAGGCTGTAAGTATGTGTATATGTCTTTGGACATTTTTCTGAACTATTTCATTAAAATAAAATGTTAGAATTAGTACATTAATTTGAAAATATGCAGTTCCAGGTGGTTTATATCCTTTCTTGGTGTTTCGTTGTTGTGAAGAGATACCATGGCCACGGCCATGGCAAATCTTAGAAGAGGAAACATTTAATTAGAGGCTTGCTCACAGTTTCAGAGGTCGAGTCCATTTTCATCCTGGTGCACAGCGTGGGAGCACACAGATACACATAGTGTTGGAGAAGCAGCTGAGCATTCTACATCATATCCACAGACACGAGGAAGAGAGAGACACCCACCTGGCTTGGACTTTTGAAACCTCAACTCCCACTCCCAATGACACTTCCTCCAATAAAGCCACACCTATTCCAACAAGGCCACACCTCCTGATCCTTCCCAGGTTGTGCCACTTCCTGGTGGTCAAGCATTCAAATATATGAGCCTATGGGGGCCATCCTTACTCAAACCACATACGTTCTCATACCAGTCCCCTGAAGCTGATCAGAGGAAACATTCTCATTGCTTTTCACTCTTAAATACAAACCAAGTTAGTAGAGTTTTAGACAAAAATGCCAGGCAATCACAAAGATGAATTACCTGGCAGCAATTTCATGCTATATTTCCTATGTTCCGTTTATGTTCTGGTATTAAAGTTGAGGAAATGGAGTGAGTCACAACTTCATTTTCTCAGCTCTGAGAGTCTCTACTTCTCTTTCCTGGTGACGGCACTGCACATGGGTGGCACTTAGCTAACTGTACTGCACTGTCCACTGGTGCCTCTGTCTAATCAAAATATGACCATTTCCCTTTCAGGAAGATCTTTCCCTCCTTGTAAACTGTTTTGCCATAGCCAGGATACAGGTGGGAATCTTTATCATCTAATGAAAAAATTATTTCATTGTTTTAGGCTAAAGAAATGTCAACAATTGGGAGCTTCGAAGGATTCCAGCCTGTGTCTCTGAAGCAAGAGGAAGAGGACCAATCCTCTGAGAATGACCACTTGTCCACAAAGGAGGGGGACTCGGAGAAGTACTCAGGACCAAGGAAGATTTCAAGACAGCAGAGTTTGACTAAAGCAACACTGTACCCCAATCCTTATCACCAGCCCTATGTTTCACGGAAGTACTTTGTAACACGGGTAAAATCATGATTCCAACTCTATTCAAAATTTCTTTTGAAATCTTACCACCTTCTCTATACTGCATTTTGCCTTGGGTTACATATCTTACAAACCTCTTTTAATAGTCACCATGATCCTCATGTAATTGCTTTTATTCCCATTGTATGGATGAAGGGTTTAAACTTCTGACAAACCAGACCTGTCAACTTCAACTTTTATCTCTCAGACAGCATCAAGGAGATTCATTTCCTGTGGCCTCTACATGTTTTGGCTTCACTCCTTCATGGATGCAAAATCTGGCCCCAAAGAATTAATGCTTAATAGCTAGAGAACATGTAATGTAGTTGCTAGAAGGTAAAACTGTGAACTCATTGTTTTAGAAAGACATAGACTGTGGTGTAGAAAGTACTGCTGAGGCTGAGTGGAATTTGAGCCCGGATGCTGGGATGTTGGTGTTACCATGGGAACAAAGCTTTTAAATTGAAACTCTATCTGCAGTTGCAGCGTGGGGCTCAGAGTTCTCACCTGAGCATTGGAGCCAGGAAAGTAAATGGACAATATACTGGCGTAAAAGGCTACTGTAATAAGTTTTTAGCATTTGGACCAAAAGGAAAGTACTTCGTGGATTTCTTATTCCTTTGTTGATTGCTTTTTATACTTACTGATCATTTGCAATCCTCCAAAGTTCTTATTAACACAGTAGCCATAATCTATTGAGGAAAAATACGGAGATGTGAACCATGAAGATACAATTTTCATGTATATATGGGGCACCTTTTCATTGTAAAATAAACTTCTCTTTCTAGGTGTCTCTATCTCTCTTATCATTGCCTCTCTGTCTCTTTCTTCATTTCTTTCATATGTGGGAGTGATTTTGTACATCAGGGCAGGGAACAACCTTTGGAAATTGATTGTCATCTTCTACTTTATCGAGACAGGAACTTTCTTTCTTTCTTTTTTTTTTCTTTATTAACTTGAATATTTCTTGTTTACATTTCGATTGTTATTCCCTTTCCGGGTTTCCGGTCAAACATCCCCCTAACCCCTCCCCTCCCCTCCTATATGGGTGTTCCCCTCCCCATCCTCCCCCATTACCGCCCTCCCCCCAACAATCACGTTCACTGGGGGTTCAGTCTTGGCAGGATCAAGGGCTTCTCCTTCCACTGGTGCTCTTACTAGGCTATTCATTGCTACCTATGACGTTGGAGCCCATTGTCAGTCCATGTATAGTCTTTTGGTAGTGGCTTAGTCCCTGGAAGCTCTGGTTGCTTGGCATTGTTGTTCATATGGGGTCTCGAGCCCCTTCAAGCTCTTCCAGTCCTTTCTCTGATTCCTTCAACGGAGGTCCCGTTCTCAGTTCAGTGGTTTGCTGCTGGCATTCACCTATGTATTTGCTATATTCTGGCTGTGCCTCTCAGGAAAGATCTACATCTGGGACAGGAACTTTCTTGTGGGGATTTTTGTCTACAATGGTGCATACTCAAGACTAACTAGCTTGAAAGCTTCTGGCCAGTTCTCTCATCTCCATGTACCACCTCACAAGAGTGCTGGAGTTACATATGTGCCCCACAGGATTGAAATTTGTGTTCGTGTGTGTGTATGTGTTTGTGTGTGTGCAGGTGTGCACAGGCATGTGGTATCTGGAAATCATGCTCAGGTTCTCTGATTTGTGTATCATTTTTATCTTCATCTTTCTGGCCCTTCAAGATATATTTTCCAGCTCAATATCATAAATAATTGGAAGTCAAGAATTTGAGGCAATTTATAGCCCTGAATGAATCCTGGCTTCGTGACTTTAAATGTATACCTTAGTTTAAGATAAAGTTCAAACTAAAGCAACTTAATGTGTGAGTGTGTATGCATATGTGTGTGTTTAAACATCACGTAGATTCCTATGTGTGAGGCACTTTGGTAGGTGCTATGCTATCTGTGTTTGTGTGAGTGTTTTTGCATATGTCAAGCATATGGTCTGTTTTCCAAAATATGTGAACTTTATTGAATATGCAAAGTTAAGTGGAGATGGAACTGCAAAGGAAATGTTAGCACCCTTTGGAGTTTTATGATCTAGATATGGATGAGGCGATGGTTTGATGGAAATGTACAAAGCTGTGGTACACAATAATGGCCTGGTGATTGGAGCTGGTCCAGCTATGAAAGCTGGCTGAACAATCTATGAACAGCTCTTCGCTTTGCTTCTGACAGTAGTCCTAAAAGTGGCATAGGTTGACCAGTTGGCTCTCTATGTAGGAACAGGGAATATCATCCTGGTAAAACTGAAATTTCTAACAAGTAGAACTCATGAGAAAAAAAAACTGACCTCTATCACCAATCTCTACCACCACAATCTTAATGGAAAGTCACTTTTAGAAGTTAGTGCCTTTGCCAATGAACTGAGGATATGAAAATCTTAGGGATGAAGTCAGACTGTAATGAACAGAGATGTTACTATTTATGCTGTGTCTTGCCAGCAAATGAGCCAGGGCAGCAATTTCCTGAACTGTGCTGTAGTGCAGAGTGACTTCAATTGAACTTCAGCAAGTAAAGCAATTAGTTCCATGTTTGTCTATTGAAATTAATTTCTCTGAGACTAACTCCCATTTGAAAATATACAGGGAAGCTAAACCATGGAGTTAGATGAATTGACACAGCTACTACATGTGTCATTAAATATTTACAGCTTCTGTTTAAGAACCGTGACCCCATACAACACAGGAAAGCAGGTAGGACAGACCATACTATCTTTGTCTTAAGAGTAACTACACAAGAGGCTGGAGAGATTACTTCATAGTTAAAAGCACTTACTGCTTTTGCAGAAGATGCAGGGTTGGTTCCCAACACCTACATGGTCACTCACAGCCACTTGTAACTCCATTTCCAGAGGATCAGACATCTTCTTCCAGCTTCCACAGGCAACAGGTACTCACATGGTACATTTACATGTACCCAGGCGAAATGCTTATATACATGAGATATAAATAAACATTTTTTTAAAGAGTGAACAAATGTCAAGTGAAAAAGGTCAGCTAAGCCACAGAGTACAAGAACTTCATTTAGATGTTGCGTGTCTACTGTTCTTCCTAGAAAAATGTTACAACATAGATAAATTTTATATGCTAGTACCCTTTTCATCAAACTTCTAGAAAGCAAGTCCAAGTTCTCAAGCGCTTCTGAGGACAACTGTCTTAACCAGGATTAAGTCACTGTGGAGATGCTTTGTGGCCTGAGAGGGTAAAGGGCACCCTGCTCCCTTTCAGGCCAGCAGATAAAGTACAGAAGCTTGTACAAATATAATGAGTGTGCATTAAGTGTACATGAAAAAAGTGGGAGCACAGTAAAGATGTAGTTGTGACAAAATAATCCATTGCCACTTAATGCTAATCAGTTTATTGTAGCATCACCCAGGTAAATACTCAAGTTGATCCTGGTGGCAGTGCCTCCCTCAATACCCGACCCCCAATTTTCTGGATTCCCAAGTGCAGGACACACATCCAGCTTTTATATATTGATATCCCTTAATCAGCTCAATGTCTGGGCTACTTCCTAACCTCCATCTGGATAATCAACCTCCCTCTGATATTCCTAAGTTATCACTTACAAAATTACTTACAGAATCCATCTCGGCTATCCTGGACCCATAGTGCAGCCCTCTGGGGCCACTATACCCTGACTCCTACATGATGTCTATGTTCTCTGTTCTGCACCTTCTCACGTGTGGCCTCTTTCTTCTCCTTCTCCCAGCACAGCAGCTCTCTTTCTCCTCTCTACAACTTGGTCCCAAGCCTGTTAAAATTCTAAAGTCCCACCTCTGTCTGCCCTGCCCAGTCATTAACTGCCAGCATCTTTATTTACCAATCAGAACCAACTGGACGCAGTGTTCCTGAGTATCTTACATGTAATGTGCAAATTCTCCTACAGTTTTGGGGACCCAAATTAACATAATACTATCAGCCACAGTTTATGTTTCTTAACTTATTCTTTTGTAATTTCATACACAAATACAATGAATTTAGATTGCTTCAGCCCAGTGAGTCTTTCTCCAAATCCTCCAAAACCCCTATCCATAACCCATAACATGTCATGTCCTCTTTCTCCTCCTTTCATTCTCTTTCAACTCCTCCTTTGTTTTCTTCTATTTTTATAACCCCCTGAGTTTGGTTAATGCTGCTTGTACATATCTATGGTGTAGAGTAACATGCAAGGGGGCATGGGCCACCACGAGCTACATTGCTGGTGAAGACTGACCCTCTTCTAGCAGCCAGAAACTGATGATAAGTCCTCAGCTAGGGACAGGGCTTTGATGAGAGCGCTGTCACATTGATTGGCTTGATCCAATGCAAGATCATGTCCCATGACTAAAGTGCATGATGCCTTCAGCAACAAATAGTCCTACCATCAATTTCTGGTAGGTGATCAAGAATAAGGGCAATAACCCATGTTGTTTTGTGGGTCTCAGGGAATCAAAAGTGCAGTAGGGAAGTAACCCACACTAGCACAGAGAGCTTGATTACTCTATATATTTAATTACTCTATATGCATCCTTATATATTATAGGATGAGCATTACCCCACAAATGTTTTTAAAAATAAATGAGAGAATGTATGTATTGTGAATCTCAATTTCTTAACCTGAAAAGTAGAAATAAAACACAAGTTTTGTATAGAGCCCTAAAAGAGCTAACTTTGTCAATATTCATGGAGTGTATGACACATCTATAAACATTTCAAACATTGTTACTTTCAGAACTTCCTCCTCTTATTTTTGCTTACATTCACAATTCTATAAATAGTCATAGAAATGGCAGCAAGGTGCCTATGACCTCACCATGATCTCTAGGGTGAGATGTAACTGTTGACAGAAGGGTCTGTGGCAGTAAAGAGGAGGCTAGTTGACTTTCTCAAGGAATAATTAAGTAAGATCACAGCACTTGAAGTTTCCGATGTGTGAGAGTCATCGTAACGTGATGACTTCTTAGATCTGAAGTGAGATCTCAGATGTCGTGGTCCAGCTGGCGAACAATTTGGATTCTGCATTTCTATAAGTGTTCTGCCAATACTGATGTGCGCTTGCTGCTTGAGTTACTCTTTCTTGGTAACACAATAGTGAGTGAGATTTGACTTTTCCCAAGAGTGTACGAAACAGAAAACCTAGGGCTAGAGCTAGTTTCCTAGTTACCTATTTATAGTACTATGATTCCATGCCATAATCACAGACAAATCAACATATTCTGGGCTAAGAATTTAAAGTCTATGCATTGCAAATTGCTAAGAGCATGAAGAGAATCAGTGGGAGAATTTGTTGCTGAAAGGTTTTATTGGAAGACTTTAGGATTATCACCGAAGAAGTAGCTTGTTGATTAAAAAAAAATTAGAAAATTTAGATACACAAAAGTCACTGTAATGTCACAGTTCAATATTAACTAAAAAATGAATTACATGGACTCTTATACACTTGTGAGTGAATTTCTGTTTTGTTTCTCATATACAAAATTTCTGTATGCAACTAGCATATCTATGAAAAATATTGATTAATTATGGCTACACTATTCTGTGACATCATTTTTTATTAGCATTATAGCATCCCACAATGAGGATATATACTACAATGTGTTTAACTTTAGCTGGATATTGAGAATATTTTCTGTTCATATCACTGATCTGGAAATGAAAGGTATTTGTTGGCTTTCTGTGAGAACACAGCACACTTTGTCAGGTGCCAGGAATTGATACTCAAGGAAACCAGAGGAAGAGTGATTCAGTTCTATGAGTTTCAAGAAGGATTTACAAAGAAATGAGTAGCATGAAATTAGGAAATCTTGACAAATAAGTGGTAATTTTAGTATCATAATATGAGATCACATGCCTAAGTACCAGATCAGAAAATAAGTTATTGATCTTTTAAACCCCCTTTGTGGTTAGCTGGTCATTATCATTATGTATAAAAATTATGCCTTTCTGACATAGTTTGGGACAATTTTTCTCAGAAAAAGTGACACCCAGGAAATAGATAGTCAACTTCCTAAAGTACCTGAAGGAAGTGTTACTTGTCCAAGGTTAACCAGCACCCCTAGGATCATGCCAAGCCTGGGAATTTTTCTCAGAGAACAAGAGACCTGGTGAGTATCCTAAAGTACCTGAAGGGTGTGTTACTTCTTTGTGCTTAACCAGCATTCCTAGGATCATTAGTCCTGATACTGCCACCATACTATCTGTGACCTTGGGACATGAATAAGAAGTCACAGTAATGAAAAGTCTAAAACACTTGCTCTTGGTCCATTTGCAACCCTTTCCTCTTGTTTCAGTGTATCTGCTATTACTGCTTAGACATATCTAAAAGGGCCTCATGCCTTCTCCGAACAAAAGTATCCCTCAAGGCTAATAACTTGAGGTATATTATGATAATCATCTTAGTTGTGGGGACTGATGTTCAAAAGCAACTTTTTATGAAAAGAACAATGCTTAGCCCACATGGAGAAAGATATTTTTAAACTCCCTGTAGGGCTCTGTATTTGCAGATACCTTATCAGAAAGTTGAAAGCGATTTGAGATGGAGAATTATCTCTAAATTTATACTAGAGAATGTAAATTACATACAAACTAATGGGACTAAAACTATTTGATCTTTTAATATTTAATTAATGGTTCCCCATGGCCTTTTTATAGCCTGTGTTCTATTGTGAGCAGCGAGACTTTAATAAGCAGGTTCAGGACTTCCCATTGTGTGGTGAGATGTCATTGCTTCCATGACACTAATTTGGCTTTCATACTCTCTCTCCCTTTTCCTCTTCTCTTGCTAGAGGGTTCCTAGTGACTTGCCCTCACATTAGGAACAAATACATTTATTAGTTTTATTGTTATTGCCTGTGTGAGCTTCCATTTAGTTTAGAAAATAAACATCTCACTGGGTAAGAGGTTGTTCAACTTCCATTGTATTGAAACTCCTTGAGGATTGTCATAAAGATGATTTATTCTTTTGTGAGAGCAGAACCACAGGGATGCTGTGATAAGGTGAATTTTCATCATTTTTTTCCAAGGAAATACAAATTTGCTTGGCCTTTACACACTATGGCTGATTTGGGGCTAATTTTATTACTAAGATGTATTGCAAAAATGGTTTCTATCTAGCCATCAATGTAGCTACAGAAGAAGCCTGAAAGCCAGACAAGAGTAGTCCTTCCTGAACATCTGCTTCTTCCTTTTGCACGGATAGGGATAGGGATAGGGATAGGGATAGGGATAGGGATAGGGATAGGGATAGGGATAGGGATAGGGATAGGGAGAGGGAGAGGGAGAGGGAGAGGGATAGGGATAGGGAGAGGGACAGGGACAGGGACAGGGACAGGGACAGGGACAGGGACAGGGACAGGGATAGGGATAGGGGATAGGGATAGGGATGAGGGAGAGGGAGAGGATAGGGATAGGGAGAGGGCTAGGGACAGGGACAGGAATGTGGACAGGATAGGGATGGGAGCTTATTACATGGAAACCATTAACAAAGTAAGTGGTATTATTTGGGTCAGCATTGGCTGTGGACTTGTCTAGATCATGGAAATGCAAGGGAACAGATAGGGGAGTCTGGAATTTCCCAAGAGGGTTTGCTTTGCCTGGAACTACTAAGGGCTAAAATGGAGAGACAGTAGAGTCACTATGTTGTGTGAGGTGCTGCATTGATCATGGTTTCCTGTTTGTCTCAGACTGCAGCCTCAGAGCTAAGTGCTTGGTTACACTGAGCATTTGGTCTTTGACTTCTAGTGTGGTCATTTCCCTCTTATTTAATATGATCAATAATGGGAATAAGGTAAAGCCTTTCATTATTCGTGTTTGTTACTGTTAATGTAATAGGTTCCATTGTATTCCAATACTAGTTATAGTAATTTTCAGAGTAACCAATGAACCAGCTAATTTTTTTAATCCTGGATAACTAGGATGATTGAGAGTAGACCAAGTACTTACATATTTGTTACATTTTTTTTTTAAAACTAGCAGTAAATTTATTAATTTTAAAACAGTAAAACAATCAATTAACTAACAATACTAAAAGGTAAGGAAACACAGCTCTCTGTCATTCTATATTCTGAAAGAGCCCAAACAATATTTGTACTGGAAAAAGTAGTTGTGTGGACAACAAGAACATTGACAGAGTTGTAGAGAGCATCAAAGTATTCCATAAACATCACACTTGTGGTGCTCAGCTTTTGGAGAGGTAGATAGGAAAGCATCACTTTGATGTCCTATTTCCATCTCATGTTTTCCTATTTGAGGAAACCAGCATCAATGTTTTTCATAGCCCTTTTGATGGTTACTTTAGTTGTGTGTCACCAAACAAGAATGTGTTTACTCAACACAGTTGCTTATAAGGAAGCAGGCCTAACTAATCCTCTCCTCTTTTATTTTTTTTCCTTTTTATTTATCAATATGCTTTATTAACCCTAAGCCTTCATTATATTAGATGACTCAACATCACAATCTTGATTAGTATCTGTTTTTTTTTTTTTTTTATTATTAACTTGGAGTATTTCTATATACATTTCAATGTTATTCCTTTCCGGTTTCCGCAAACATCCTCCTCCCTTCCTCATGGGTGTTCCCCTCCCCACCCTCCCCCATTGCTGCCCCCTCCCCAACACTCTAGTTCACTAGGGGTTCAGTCTTAGCAGGACCCAGGGCTTCCCCTTCCACTGGTGCTCTTACTAGGATATTCATTGCAACCTACTAGGTCAGAGTCCAGGGTCAGTCCATGTATAGTCTTTGGGTAGTGGCTTAGTCCCTGGAAGCTCTGGTTGGTTGGCATTGCTGTACATATGGGGTCTCGAGCTCCTTCAAGCTCTTCCAGTTCTTTCTCTGATTCCTTCAACAGGGGTCCCGTTCTCAGTTCAGTGGTTTCCTGCTGGCATACGCCTCTGTATTTGCTGTATTCTGGCTGTGTCTCTCATGAGCGATCTGCACTCACATTTTCATCATCCGTCTTGAGTTTCATTTGTTCTAGGCATCTAGGGTAACTCAAGCATTTGGGCTAATAGCCACTTATCAATGAGTACATACCATGTATGTCTTTCTGTGATTGGGTTAGCTCACTCAGGATGATATTTTCCAGTTCCAACCATTTGCCTACGAATTTCATAAAGTCGTTGTTTTTTATAGCTGAGTAATATTCCATTGTGTAGATGTACCACATTTTCTGTATCCTTTCCTCTGTTGAAGGGCATCTGGGTTCTTTCCAGCTTCTGGCTATTATAAATAAGGCTGCGATGAACATAGTGGAGCACGTGTCTTTTTTATATGTTGGGGCATCTTTTGGGTATATGCCCAGGGGAGGTATAGCTGGATCCTCAGGCAGTTCAATGTCCAATTTTCTGAGGAACCTCCAGACTGATTTCCAGAATGGTTGTAGCAGTCTGCAACCCCACCAACAATGGAGGAGTGTTCTCTTTCTCCACATCCTCGCCAGCATTTGCTGTCACCTGAGTTTTTGATCTTAGCCATTCTCACTGGTGTGAGGTGAAATCTCAGGGTTGTTTTTGATTTGCATTTCCCTTATGACTAAAGATGTTGAACATTTCTTTAGGGTGTTTCTCAGCCATTCGGCATTCCTCAGCTGTGAATTCTCTGTTTAGCTCTGAACTCCCATGTATATTAACTTGAGTATTTCTTGCGTACATTTGGCAAACATCCCTTCCTCCCCCCTATTTTTTAATTTTA